>NW_007259912.1:64218-198235 GCF_000164805.1 Carlito syrichta
AATGAAGAGCCCCCAGAATGACTGTCACATCAACAAACCCAGACATCATGACATTAATGGAGAGAATTAAAAAAATTGAGGAGAGACAAGAGGAAAATAGGAAGGAGCTGATGTCAGAAATAACAGCAGTAAAGAATACTGTGATGGAAATGAACAACAGACTAATAAGCATGGAAAGCAGAATCAGCCAAGCAGAAGAAAGAATCTCAGAGCTCGAAGACCAAAACACAGAACTAACCCAAACTGTCAAAAGCATAGAAAAGAAGCTCAAAAAAGACAGAACAAAACCAGCAAGAGATGAATGGTCATTTCAAGAGACCAAACCTAAGAGTAATTGGACTTCCTGAGGCAAAGAGAGAAACAGAAGCCACACAGGAACAAATATTTCATGAAATCACTCAAGAAAACTTCCCTCATCTCATCAAGGATGAAACAATTCAAACACAAGAGATTCAGAGAACCCCTACAAGACAACAAATGAGAAGACCAACTCCCAGACACATAATAATTTGCCTAAACAAAGTAGCTATAAAAGGAAAAATTCTAAAGGCAGGAAGAGAAAAAGGCCAGAGTACCTACCAGGGAAAACCAATTATAATAGCAGCAGATTTATCCACAGAAACCCTTCAGGCCAGGAGGGCCTGGAGCCCTATCTTCAAAGTTCTAAAAGAGAAACAATTTCAACCAAGAATAACCTACCCAGTCAAATTAGCTTCATTAGTGAGGGAGAATTGAAATCTTTTCCAGATATCCAATACCTAAGAACCTACGCTGCCACCAGCCCACCTCTACAAGAAACACTTAAGAAAGTACTGAACACAGAAGAAAAAGAAAAAAGAACACAAGAGTACAGGCAAAAGATTAAAAACACACATGAACCAACTCCAAAACCCAAAGAAAGACAACAAACAAACAGTAACAACTCTGTAAGAACCTTATGACAGGGATCAACTCTTGCATTTCGATTATTAGCCTAAATGTGAACGGACTAAATGCACCACTGAAAAGACATTAAATGGCAAAATGGATAAAATATCAGGCAACAATCTATTGCCTTCAAGAGACTCACCTCACTAGAAAGGACACCCACAGATTCAAAGTAAGAGGATGGGAAATAAACTTTCAGGCGAACGGAATACAATGAAAGGAGGAGTAGCGATCTTAATTTCAGACAAAATACCCTTCAAGTTATTAAAAATCAAAAAAGATACAGAAGGCCACTAGAAATGATAAAAGGCTCAATCCATCAACAAGAAATATCTATCCTAAACATATATGCACCCAACATAGGTGTGCCAACTTTCATAAAGCAACTTCTTGGAAAACTAAAGAAAGATATTGACTCTAACACCATCATAACTGGGGACTTTAATACCCCACTCAGAAACCTAGACAGATCATCAGGACAAAAAATCAGCAAGGAGATCTGGAACCTCAATGTGACTTTGGACCAAATGGACTTAATTGATACCTACAAAACATTCCATCCAAAGATCACAGAAAACACATTCTACTCATCACCACATGGAACATATTCTAAGATCGACCACACACTCGGCCATAAATCAAGCATAAGCAAATTTAAAAGGACTGAAATTCTACCATGCACCTTCTCGGACCACAGTGGAATAAAAATAAACATTGACACAAACAAAGTCCCCCCAAAACCCACAAAGACATGGACAGTAAACAGCATGATGCTAAACAACTCCTGGGTCAATGACAAAATCAAAACAGTGATCAAAAGATACCTGGAAACAAATGAAAATGAAGAAACATCTTACCAAAATCTCTGGGATGCCCTGAAAGCTGTAGTAAGAGGGGAATTTATATCACTACAAACGAACATGAAGAAAATGGAAGGAACAGAAATTCACACCCTAACAAGCCACCTAAAGAAACTGGAAAAGCAAGACCACAAAAACCCTAATTTCAGCAGAAGAATCCAAATCACCAAAATAAAAGCCCAATTCCAGGACATAGAAGACAAAAGGATAATACAAAAAATCAATGAAACAAAAGGCTGGTTCTTCAAAAGGATAAACAAGATCGACGGTCCCCTAGCTAGACTGACCAAGAAAAAACGAGAAAAAACCCAAATAAGCACAATCAGAAACACAAAAGATGAAGTCACATCTGGCCCTGAAGAAATACAAAAGATCATTAGAGACTACTACGTACACTTGTATGGAAACAAACCTGAAAACCTTAAGGAAATGGAAGACTATCTGATATCACACAACCTACCTAGGTTGGAACAAGAAGAAATCGAGACCCTAAATAGACCAATAACAATTAAGGAAATCGACTACATAATAAGAAAACTTCCTACAAAAAAAAGCCCTGGTCCAGATGGCTTTCCAGCAGAATTCTATAAGACATTTACAGGGGAGCTGATACACAAGCCAGGTAAAGATCCAAAAAAGAAAGAGAACTACAGGCCAATATCTTTGATGAACATAGATGCTAAAATTCTTAATAAGATCCTAGCAAACTGGATTCAGCAATACATCCCAAAAATCATCCACCATGACCAAGTAGGCTTTATTCCTGGGATGCGAAGTTGGTTCAGCATTCATAAAACCATAAAAATAATTAAACACATCAACAGATGTCAAAACAAAAACCACATGATCATATCATTAGATGCAGAAAAAGCTTTTGATAAAATCCAGCACCCCTTCTTGATAAAAACCCTTGAACATCTAGGCATACGGGGAACATACCTCAAAATAGTAAAAGCCATCTATGAGAAACCCACAGCCAGCATACTCCTAAATGTACAAAAATTGGAACCAATTCCCCTGAAAAGTGGAACTAGACAAGGATACACACTCTCACCCCTCCTGTTCAACATAGTATTGGAAGTCCTGGATCAAGCAATCAGAGAAGAGAAGGCAATCAGAGGTATTCAAATAGGAAAAGAGGAAGTCAAGTTATCTCTCTTTTCAGATGATATGATTGTGTACCTTGAAAACCCAAGAGAATCTGTCAAAAAGCCTCCTTACATTGATAATGCCTTTGGCAAAGTCTCAGGATACAAAATAAATGTACAAAAGACAATCGCATTTCTCTACACCAATAATAAACAAACAGAAACCCAAATAAAAAACACAATTTCATTCACAATAGCCACAAAAAAAATGAAATACCTTGGCATCTTCCTAACCAGAGACGCGAAAGACCTTTACAATGAAAATTACAAAACACTGCTCAAAGAAATCAAAGCTGACACCAAGTGGAAAAATATCCCATGCTCATGGATGAGAAGAATCAACATTGTGAAGATGTCCATCTTACCTAAGGCAATCTACAAATTCAATGCAATACCCATTAAATTACCAACAACATTCTTCTCAGACCTAGAAAACAACACAGGAATTCATATGGAAACACAAACGTACAAGAATAGCCAGAACAATCCTCAGCAAAAAAACAAAGCAGGTGGTATCACAATACCAGATTTCAAACTTTACTATAAAGCTACAATCATCAAAACAGCTTGGTATTGGTACAGGAACAGGCATATAGATCAATGGAATAGAATTGAGATTCCAGAAGCAAAACCTCAATTTCTCAACCAACACGTCTTCGACAAAGCCCCCACCACCTACCACTGGGGAGAGGAGAACCTATTCAGTAAATGGTGCTGGGAAAATTGGCTGACCACATGCAAAAGATTGAAACAGGACCCCTATCTATCCCCATGCACAAAGGTTAACTCCAAATGGATCAGAGACCCAAATGTAAAACCTCAAACCATAGAAACCTTAGAAAAAGAAGGAAATACTCTCATGGAACTCGGAACTGGCATCCTATTCCTGTACAAAACCCAAAACCCACAGGATTTAAGAGAGAAGTTAGACAAATAGGACCTTATTAAACTGATAAGCTTCTGCAAAACCAAAAAAACCATCAAGAGAGCAGGGAGACAGCCTACCGACTGGGAAAAAGTATTTGCCAACTCTAGGTCTGACAAAGGCTTAACATCCTGGATCTACAAGGAACTGAAATATACAGAAAAGAAGAAAGCAAACAATCCCATTATAAAATGGGCAAAAGATATGAACAGACACTTCACAAAAGAAGACATCCGAGCAACCAACAAACACATGAAGAAGTGCTCAACCTCACTAATCATCAGGGAGATGCAAATCAAAACCACACTGAGATACCACCTAGCTCCAGTCAGAATGGCAATTATCAACATCTCAAAAAATAACAACTGCTGGAGAGGGTGTGGTGAAAAGGGAACACTTCTACACTGTTGGTGGGAGTGTAAACTAGTGCAACCTCTGTGGAAAGCAGTGTGGTGATTCCTAAAAGCTCTAAAAACCAACCTTCCATATGACCCTGCAATCCCCCTACTGGGAATATACCCTGAAGAACTCAAATCACTCTATCAAAAAGATACCTGCACACGTATGTTTATCGCAGCATTGTTCACAATAGCAAGAATCTGGAAACAACCATGCTGCCCATCAAAAGAGGACTGGATTAAAAAAATGTGGTACATATACATGATGGAATACTATGCAGCCATAAAAAAGAACAAAATCATGAATTTCACAGCAACCTGGATGGAACTAGAGTTTATAATACTGAGTGACCTCTCAGAGGAACAAAGATCCGAGTATCACATGTTCTCACTCATATAATGGACCTTGAACATCCAATGTAATACTATAAGAAACTGACTGACGGTACTGGGAAACTATGGGAGCAGGGGGATGAGATTAACAGGAGCAAATATCTGTCTGGGGATGGGAAAATGCCTCTTATCAACAGGGTGCCTGAATGAAACATAATTGTACACCTAACCCTTAACTGTACCCCACAAAACCATAATAAAAAATATTGATTTAAAAAAAAAAAATGTTAAGATGGAAGGATCACCTGAACCCAGCAGGTCGAGGCTGCAATTGTCAAGAGCATGCCACTAAACTTCAGCCTGGGTGACAGAGTGAGACTCCAGCTTATAAAACAAAACAGCCAATAATAAGTATATTAGTCTTTGTGGGATAGCCTGCCTTTGTCTCAACTACCCCACTCTGCAGGAGCAGAATAAAAAAGCAGCCACAGTAAACAGATACACAAATGGGTGTGGTTATATTCCAATAAAACTTTATTCACACACACACACACACACAAAAATGTGGTACATATACACAATGGAATATTATGCAGCCATAAAGAAGGACAAATATATGGACTTTGCAGCAACCTGGATGGATTTGGAGTCGATCTTACTCAGTGATTTATCAAAGAACAGAGTTCTATATGTTCTCACTCATAAGAGGAACTTGAACAATTGTAAAGCTATAAAGGGAAGGGGGGTGGGATCGGAAGTTGAGAGAAACTGCTAGGGGAGGGAGGGGCATACCTCATCAACAGGGGTACCTGCATGATCAATGTTTGTATACCTAACCCTGAATTGTGCCCCACATCTTTATAATAAAAATTATTTTTAAAAAAGAAATAAAAGGAGACTTTAAGTTTTTCAAGCAGTGAAAATATGAAGTGTCTATCGTACAAGGATACCAAAATAGGTAAATAAAAACATTCGGTATGTTGGCTGATCCTCTCTTAAAATTTTTTGTTTTATTACTTCACAAATAACAAATGTTAATTGAGTACTAAAAATAACTAGTATAAGCAAAGTGATGCATCCTATTGTAATCAGTGATAAAAGTGTGAGTAATTATTCAAAATTTTGAAAATCTTTCTCAGCTTATGTGTTATACAAAAAGTAGGTTGCCTAGCCCTGATGTCCAGCAAAAGCCCTATTTTGGAAAAGAAAAGACCAGAAACATATCATTCTTCTAATAAACAAGAGAGATGTATGCACCTTTTGGGTAGTAGCAAAATATTTATACACAAATTAAATAATAGTAAGCTAAAGCAATAAAAATATCAATAATTCTCATTTCTCTTAAGTGACTCTCCTTTCTTTCAACTACTAAAGGTACAATACTGTATATTTATTTCTACATACTGAATGTGTGTGTGTGTGTGTGTGTGTGTGTATACATGCATTTGGCTTGCACTTTTTAAAAAATAAAATTATTTCCCTTGTTGCTACAGAGTGTCATTCAATGCAAGTTAAATGTTATGTAATGAATTACTGTATTGATTGAAACAATTTACTTAACCTAAACACATATGGGACAATAGTTAGATGATTAGTTCCAGCTGTAAATAGGTAGTGTCACACTCCCAGACTTTAAACTTTACTACAAGGCTGCAGCAACCAAGACAGTATGGTTCTGGTACAAAAGTAGACACATAGACCGATGGAATGAGACAGAAAATGTATAAATAAAACCAATTATCATTAAAAAGTCAAGACCCTCAACAAACTCATCTTAGATAAAGCCAGCAAAAACAAACACTGGAGAAAGGAAACCATATGGTACAAATGGTACTGGGTAAACTGGCTAACCACATGCAGAAGAATGAAACTGGACCCCTACCTAACTCCATATATAAAAATTAACTCAAAATAAATTAAGGACTTAAATGTGAAACCTCAAACTATAAGAATCTTACAAGATAATTTAGGGAACACTCTCTTGGACATCAGCCTAGGATATGAATTCATGGCCAGGTCCTCAAAAGCAAATGCAGCAAAATCTAAAATTGACAGGTGAAACCTTAACAGATAAATTGTTTTTGCCCAGTAGGGCTCAGTGGCTCAGCCTATAATCCCAGCACTTTGGGAAGTTGAGGCAAGTGGATTGCCTGAGCCCGTGGGTTCGAGACTAGCCTGGGCAACTTGGTGAGACCTTGTTTCTACAATAAATCAAAAACTAGCCAGGCATGGTAGCGCGCAGCTTTAGTTCCAGCTACTTGGAAGGCTGAGGCAGAAGGATCTCTGGAGCCCAGCAGGTTGAGGCTGCGGTGGCTGGGAGTGTGCCACGGCACTCCAGTCTGGGCAACAGAGTGAGACTCCAACTCAAAAAAAAAAAAAATTGCTTTTGCCCAGGAAAAGGAACCATCCAGGGAATAAAGAGCAAACCCACAGATTGTGGGAAAAAACATTTCAAACTATGTAACCGACAAAGACCTAACATCCAGGATCTATATGGAACTCAAATGAATTGGAAGGAAAAACAAAAAACAAAACAAAAACAAAAAACAAATAACCCCATTAAAAAGTGAGAAAATAAAATAAAATACCTTGGCATTCATCTAACCAGAGTAGTGAAAAATTTTTACAACGAGGACTACAAAACGCTGCTCAAGGAAATCAAGGTTGACACATACAAACGGAAAACTATGCCATGCTCATGGATCAGAATAATCGATATTGTCAAGATGTCCATTTTACCCAAGGCATCTACAGAGTCAATACAATACTTATCCAATTACCAACATATCTACAGATTCAATGCAATACTCATCCAATCACCAACATCATTTCTCTCAGACTTGAAAATGACAATACAGAAATTCAAATGGAAACAAACAAAAAAAACTCCACGAATAACCAAAACAACTCTCAGCAAAAGGAACAAAGTGGGAGGTATCACATTTCCAGAGTTTAAACTTTACTACAAGGTTACAGTAACCAAAACCACCTTGTATTGGTACAAGAATAGGCACATAGACCAATGGAACAGGATGGAGATTCCAGAAGCAAAAACTCAGTCTCTCAGCCAACACATCTTTGACAAAGTCATCAATCACAACTACTGGGGAAAGGAGACTGGCTAACCACATGCAGCAGAAGGAAACTGGACACTTTCCTGCCACCCTTTGCAAAATTCAACTCTAAATAAATCAAAAACCTAAATGTAAAACTTCAAACTACAGGAATCCTAGAAGAAAATGTAGAAAACACCCTTATGCACACCAGAGTAGGCAATTAATTCTTGACCAAATCCCCCAAAAGATAATACTATAAAAGCTAAGGTAGCCCAGTGGGACCTCATCAAACTGAAAAGCTTTTACATAACAAAAGAAACCATCAAGAGAGCAGAGAGACAACCCACGGAATGGGAAAAATATTTGCAAGTTATACATCTGGCAAAGGCCTAACATCCAGGGTCTACAAAAAACTCAAATGAAGTGAAAGGAAAAACAATATCCCACTAATAAGTGGGCAAAGGACATGAATAGAACATTTTCAAAAGAAAATATACAAGCTGCCAGCCTAACATCCAGGGTCTACAAAAAACTCAAATGAAGTGAAAGGAAAAACAATATCCCACTAATAAGTGGGCAAAGGACATGAATAGAACATTTTCAAAAGAAAATATACAAGCTGCCAATAGATACACGAAATATGTTCAGCCTCACTATCAGAGAAATGCAAATCAAAACTATAATGAAATGCCACCTAACTCCAGTAAAGATGTTCATCATTAATAAATCAAAAAATAACAGATGCTGGCATGGGTGTGGAGAAAAGGGAACCCCTCTATACTCTTGGTGGGAGTGCAATCTAGTTCAATATCTATGGAAAGTCATGTGGCTATTCCTAAGCAAACTAAAAATTGGCCTTATACACAGTCCATAAGTCTTTCTCTTTGGAAGATACCCGGAGGAACATAAATTATACTACAAAAGACACCTACACACGTATGTTTATTGCTGCCTTATTCACATTAGCAAAAACATGGAACCAACCCTGCTGCCCATCAAAAGTGAACTGATTAAAGAAAATGTGGTACATATACACAATGGGGTATTACATAACCACAAAGAAGAGCAATATGATGGACTTCACAGAAAATTGGATGGAGCTGGAGACCACCATGCTTAGTGACCTAACACAGAAGCAAAGAAGTGAACACCACATGTTCTCACTCATAAGTGAGACTTGAACATGAATCACATTAGCACAAGGCAGTCACTGGACACTGCCAGGGGAAGGAGGGAGGAAGAGGGAGCATGTAATAACACAAAGGGTACATGGTCCAGTACCCGGGGAGTGAAGACCAGTTGGATGCCCAAACTTCACCTGCTTGAGGCCTTCTTGTGTAGTTTATCCTTAATTGTTCCCTACATTTCTATAATATACTAAAATTTAATAAATAAAAAAGTGGGCAAAGGACATGAACAGACACTTCTCAAAGGAAGACATCCAAGTAGCCAATAAACATGAAAAAATGCTCAGCTTCCCTAATCATCAGAGAAATGCAAATCCAAACTATAATGAGATACCACCTCACACAAATCAGGATAGCTCTCATTAAAAAGTCACCAAGCAACAGGTGTAGGCAAGGCTACAGAGAAAAGGGGACACTTCTATTCAGTTGGTGGGAATATAAGCTAATTCAACCTTTGTGGAGAGCAGTGTGGTAACTTCTCAAAGAATTACAAATTGAGCTTCCTTATAATCCAGCAATTACACTCCTGGGAATATACCGTAGGAACATAAATTGCTCTACCAAAAAGACACCTGCACATGTATGTTTATTGAAGCACTATTCACAATAGCAAAATCACGGACCCAATTAAGATGCCCAATGAAAGTGGCTTTGAAAATAAAATTGTGGCACATATACACAATGGAATACTATGCAGCCATAGAGAAGAACAACAAAATCGTGTTCTTTGCAGCAACATGGATGCAAATAGAGACCATCATCCTAAGTGAACTATCACAGAAACAAAAAACTGAATACTACTTGTTTTACTCATAAATGGGTGCTCAACGTTGGGCATATGGGCACAAGGCGGGAACAACAGACACTGCTCACTGATAAGTGAAGGGGTAGGGAAGGGGCATAATCACCCATTAGGTACCATGTCCACCAATTGAGGAGAGAGGACTCACCAGAAGCCCAGATCTCACCTTCACACAGTTTAATTATGTAGCAAATCCTCACATGTACCCCATAACTGTAAAATAAATGTAAAAAAAATTTTAAAATGGTAATGAAATGAACACCTTCAACTTTTTCCAGTTTTTTTTCTTGGAATCAGTTTTCATAAGAAACCTAGTTAGTCAAAGGATGAAAACGTATATATGGCTATTAATACATTTTATGAAATTCATTTACACTTTGTTCTTCTAATTTATTTTTATTATTTATTTATTTATTTATTTATTTATTTATTTATTTATTTGAGTTGGAGTCTCACTCTGTCGCCCAGACTGGTGTGCAGTGGCCACTCCCGGTCACCGCAGCCTCCACCTGCTGGGCTTGGCGATCCTTCCGCCTCAATCTTCCTGAGTAGCCGGAATTACAGGCATGCGCTACAACGCCTGGCTGATTTTTTGATCTATTGTAGAGATGAGGTCTCGCTGCCCAGGCGGGTCTCGAACCCGCGGGCTCAGGCAATCCACTCACCTCAGCCTCCCAAAGGCGCAGGATTACAGGCTGAGCCACCGAGCCCAGCTTGTTCTTCTAATTTATTTAACCCACCAGAACATATTCCACACATTCATTTAGCATTTATCATATTTCACTAATTTTTAAATGCATAACTATCCCCTTTTTGTTTTAATTTGCATTTGTTTTTACTACAAAAATTACATTTAAAACATTGTTTTCAGGACTCTTAATTGTATTTGCTATGAGAATTTTCTCTTCATATCCATTGCTAGCATACCTACTGAAATATCAATAGTTTCAAGTTTTTTTCATAGTGTATTTGCAAGGGAACTATTAGAATTACCTTTTTTTTTTCCAGATTCACTTTTCTTTTAAATTATATTTATTTTATAAAGAACTTACTTTTCATCTATGTAGTCAGTTTGACTGCAATTTCCTTTTTTTCTTGCACCTCCAAGCCTGATAATTTCTATAGTATTTTTATTTTAAGTCAGTTATTTCATACTTTGGATGTTTATTTTTACTTTTATGTCCATCTGGGATTTAATGTTTTGATATAAAATATGTATATATGAATACTTAGAAATTCATCTATTCAAAGGAACCCTGTATTTAATTCCCAACCACCAAATTGTTATAACTCAGAAGAAAAATCTGCAATTCTTTCTTTAAAAAATAATAACTTGCAACAATTTGTGATTACCCATTTCATCACAGAAGTGGTCACGTTTCAGGGCTGGCAGGGTTTTATGTGTCCGATACCCAAGAGGCTGCCACAGAGGTTTTGGATCAGCAGAGTTTGAATGAAATTAGGCCTTTTCTTTCTGAAAGGAAAAATGGAGAGAGTATGCATTGTGGAATCAATATACGAGGTCTGACGATTAAGTTTGCAAACTCATCCTGGAAAAAGTATTACTTATCTCATTGCTGTATATCACTATGGTCACCTACAAAGCACTCCCCTTGGGAAGCTATGCACTGCTGCCAGCACCTAGCACATTCATTAAAGAAATTCTGGAACTCTTTCTTGGAATGGCCATCAGAGCTGTTGTCGTAAAACCCTTGATATCCTGAATATCATCCAGTGTCTTCCTTTTAATATTTCCTTTTTCTTTGGGTAAAAATAAAATTGGGGACCAGATCAAGATCAGGTGAGTAAAGAGGGTGTTATTTGTACAGTGATGCCAAAATAAGCACACACTGGCAAGTTCACAAACTTGTCAAGCGTAAGTTTACTCACAACTTAATTGTCAGACCTCAACAAATAATGATAACAGCTCTGTTGTGCATTCCAGAAAAAGAGCTCCAAAATTGTGTTGTCAGGTGAATTAGGCACTGGCGTGGTTGCACAACTTTCTTTCCAAGTGGAGTACTTTGAAAGTGACCATAGTGATATTCAACAATGAGGTATGTAGCACTTTTTCAAGGATGGTTCATGAACCTAATGGTCATACTTCATACAGGAGGTTCCCAAAAAAATGTATACACATTCTAAGAGATGTTATCTATGTAATTCTTTCTTTCTTTCTTTCTCTCTCTCTCTCTCTCTCTCTCTCTCTCTCTCTCTCTCTCCCTTCCTTCCTTCCTTCCTTCCTTCCTTCCTTCCTTCCTTCCTTCCTTCCTTCCTTCCTTTCTTTCTTTCTTTGAGTTGGAGTCTCACTCTGTCGCTCAGACTGGAGTGCAGTGGCCGCTCTAGCCACCGCATCCTCGACCGGCTGGGCTCCGGCGATCCTTCTGTCTCAGCCTTCCAAGTAGCTGGGACTACAGGCACGCACTACCACGCCCGGCTAAATTTTGATTTATTGTAGAGATGAGGTCTCGCCAAGTTGCCCAGGTGGGTCTCGAACCCGTAGCTTCAGGCAATCCATTCACCTCAGTCTACCAAGGTGCGGGATTACAGGCTGAGCCACCGAGTCTGGCTTATAATACTTTTTGAAGTTGAATTAAATTTCAGTGGCAATGTAAAGTGTGATGTTCGCTCCACCATGCTCCTGCCATGTTCTTTGATTGTCCTGTTTGTTGCAAGGTGAAATTAGCATTCATTTAATTAATGCCATCTTTTGAGGAAACACCATATTTAACATATGTATACATTTTTTTGACATCCTTGTATGTTGGTGATTCCCAAAATGTAAATACTGGACCAGCAGTATTAGCATCATCCGCGAAGTGTAAGAGATGCGCATTCTTAGATTCCACCTCAGACCTACTAAATCAGAAACTTGGGAGATGAAGTCAGGCAATCGGTGTTTTAACAAGCTCTTCAGATGATTCTGATGCATTTTCAAGTTTGAGAACCTGATATACAGAGCAGAACACGTATTTGACTTAATAGGCAAGCAGGTCTTTCCTTTGTTATTTTCAGCAGTGTTTGTAGGTTTAAAAATATTTTTATTGTCTATTAATTATTAGTCTAGACATTAATTTCATATAAGTGAATTTCTTTTACAAAATGGTATTTTAGAAGATATTTAATTTAATAAAGATTCTGTGTTTTGTTGATAACCGTCCTTTTAAAAAAATAAAGGTAAAACCATTTTTTTTTGCAATTCATACATTAATAAAGACATATACCCCACATCTTTAAAATAAAAAAAAGAGAAAAGAAAAAAAAATAATTTCTCGAGTAAACATTTTCTACCTAACAATTTATCAGAAATATAAACTATTGCTGTGGAAAACCAAAATGATATAAATTTTAAATATTCTTTACCATCTTCCAGGGTATCATTGGCACAACTTCAAATGTACAGTTTGCACTTCTAATAACAAAATTTATGATAAGCTCTGAAAAGTGCTAGAATAATCTCAAATCACATATGCATTTTTGGTAAGAAATTGTTTGACTATATATATTTATTTTATGAAAAATTATATTTGAAATTAGAGAAGCATAGATCTAAACTTTGAAACCCAATCTTTTTTGTGCAATGTACCACTTCATCTCAGCTTTCTCAACTATAAATAGGTTACAGTAGGATTAAATCCATCCAATGGCTGGATGGATGATACATAGTAAGTGGATAATAGAATTGATGAGATGTCATAGACAAGAGATGCAATGATTTTAGATTCATATTCTCTCTTCTTCATCTTTGAATCTCTCCTTCTCACCACTCCCACTCCTATTCAAGTGAAATCTTTCTGAGTTAAAACTCAGACCAGGTTTGTTGGTTTAAAATATTGCATGTAGAATCGGAAAAAATATTTGCCAACTGTATATCTGACAAAGGCCTAACATCTAGGATTTATAAGGAACTCAAACATGCCAAATGGAAAAACAAACAAACAACTTCATTAAAAAGTGGGCAAAAGACACGAATAGACACTTCTCAAAATAAGATATACCTGCAGTCAACAGACATATGAAAAAGTGCTCAGTCTCACTAATCATCAGAGAAATGCAAAACAAAACCGCATTGAGATACCACCTAACCCCAGTAAGAATGACCATCATTAATAAAACAAACAACAACAGATGCTGGCAAAGATGCAGAGAATAAGGAAAGCTTCTATACTGCTGGTGGGAATACAAACTAGTGTAACCTCTTTGAAAGACAGTGTGGTGATTTTTAAAGAACTAGAAATTGACCTTCCATATGACCCAGCAATCCTCCTACTGGGAATGTACCCAGAGGAACTCAAGTTATTCTTCCAAAAAGATACCAGCATACGCCTGTTCGTTGCAGTTCTATTCACAATAATGAAAACATGGAACCAACCATGCTGCCCATCGAAGGTGCACTGGATAAAAAAACAATGTGGTACATATAAACAATTGAATATTAAGCAGTCATAAAGGACAAACATATGGACTTTGCGGCAACTTGGATGGATTTAGAGTTGATCATACTCAGTGATCTATCACAGAAACAAAGAAGAGAGTACCATATGTTCTCATTCATAAGGTGACCTTGAACTATTATTATAATACTGTAAGAAAGGAATTGGCAGTAGTGGGAAACTGCCAGGGGAGGGGGTGGGATTGGCAGTTGAGGGAAACTGCCAGAGGTGGGAGGGGCACACCTCATCAACAAGGGTACCTACATAATGAACATTTGTATACCTAACCCCGAATTGTACACCACATCTTTAAAATAAAATAAAATAAAATATTGTGTGTGTGTGTGAGTGTGAGTGTGTGTGTGTGTGTGTGTGTGTGTGTGTGTGTGTGTGTGTGTAAAGAATGTTAAAAATTATTAAGGAAACTCTTCACGTATAAAGGAAATATTGTTGTTATTGCTATTGTAGATATTAGTAATTCTTGACTGAACTAAGCACACATTGAT
The DNA here is from genome assembly GCF_000164805.1 of Carlito syrichta. Classification (NCBI taxonomy): domain Eukaryota; kingdom Metazoa; phylum Chordata; class Mammalia; order Primates; family Tarsiidae; genus Carlito; species Carlito syrichta. Next base: position 78,794 of record NW_007259912.1, read on the forward strand.
CTCATTTAATTCTCATAGAATTAATGACATTGGAGCTCATTTCATTTCAGTTTGGATAGCAAGATGGGTCAAATTGGCAAATTGCAACAGTTAGTAAAGGACAAAGCAGTGTAGAAATCAGTATATTCTACTGGTTTCCAAAACAAAATAAATGCAAATAGAAACACAAAATAGTATAAATGACCCTTCAGTAAACTAAAATAGTTAAGCAGAAAAATATCAAGATAATCTTTCTATAAATAAAAGATAAAACAGGAACATACAAAGCATATTCAAGAAAAGAAGCATAAAGGGCATATACAAGTAACCGATTTACGCATAGAATAAACTTCTTATGAAGAAAAGAGGTCCGCCAATAGTCAAAAATTGAAGATACCACTTTTAATTAATTATTACAAGGGAACACTGGAAATAAAACAAAACATTTTTAAATTTTGATTTCATTTTACTCAAATATGTAACTGGAAGATGACATTACAAACATTTTAGTGTACATTTCTGCAAACTTCTACTTTTAGATATATAAGGGTCAACAATTAGGTTTGCAAACCATCCTAGAAAAAGCACTACATAACTTATTGCTGACTATCACTGTGGTTACATTAGAAGTACTCCCTTTGGAAAACTATGGGCTAATGCCAACGCCTAGTCCCCCGTCAAAGCAATGTTGGAGCTCTTTTCCAGGAATGGCCATCAGAGCTGTCATCATTATTTGTTGAGGCCTGACAATTAAGATCACAAACTTGCTTCCAGTCCCTTACATTGGCAGCACATTACAAATAACTGTATTGAATCACCATCCCTACTCACCTGATCTGGCCCCCAGTGACTTTTTTCTTTACCTGAAGATATAAGAAATATTGAAGGGAAGACATTTGATGAAATTCAGTACATCAAGGGTATTACAACGACAGCTCTGATGGCCATTTCAGATAAAGTGTTCCAAAACTGCTTTGACAGGTGGACTAAGTGCCAGTGTGTGTGCATAGCTTTCCAAGGGGGGTCCTTTGAAGGTAATCATAGATGTATTCAGCAATGAGGAATGTAGCACTTTTTCTAGGATGAGTTTGACAACTTCATTGTCAGACCTCATATGCCCCCAAATTTATAGGACTGCGGTAATTCTATAATATTTAATATCTGTTTTTTAAATTTAATATATATTACAAGAATATTTCTGTCAATAACTACCAAAGTACAACCAGCAGTAAAATCTAAGCAGTGCCATCCTGTACATGAATTAAAGTTCTATACATGTTAAACAATTCCTCTTTGACCACTTGTCCCAGCCCCTGGAAGTCCACCATTCCACTCTCCATTTCTGTGAATGTGACCACACTAGATAACTTATATAAATGAAATCATACAGTATTTGTCTTTTAGTGACTGGCTTATTTAATTTAGCTTATTATCTCCCAAGTTCATCTATATTATAGCATTGTGTAAGAACGTCTTTCTTTTTTGCATATAAAAGGAACTGTTTATTGTGCACATTATTTTTCTGGAGAAAAAAACCTACACTACAACTAAAAGCAATGGATACTCTCATACACACTGTCTTTCTTTTTAATGATAAATGATATTTTATTATATTTATATACTACCACATTTTTGTTTATTCATGTATCCATTAATAAATATTTGGGTTGCTCCTATTTTTTTGACTATTGTAAATAATGCTGCTACGTACATACTGGTACAAATATCTTATTGAGACTCTAATTTCAATTCCTTTGAGTATGTACCCAGAGTTGAATTGCTAAGTATGTGGTAACTCTATTTTTAATGTTTTTAAATAGCCATATTGTTTTCTACAATAGCTGCATCATTCTGCATCCCCATCAGCAGTAAATACGTGTCTGCTTTTCTCACATCCTTTCTGACACTTTCTCTCTCTCTCTCTTCCTTCCTTCCTTGGTATAAAATAATATCTCATTGTTATTTTGATTTGTATTTTTGCTATGATTAGTGGTGTTGAGTTTCTTTTCCTGTGCCTGTTGACCATTTATTTGTATGTCATCTTTGGAGAGATGTCTATTCAAATCCTTTGCCTATTTTTAAAATGGATTTGTTCTTGTTTTTGTTGTTCGGTTTTATGTGTTTCTTATATATTTTTAATATTAACCTCTTAGCCAATGTGTAACTTTAAAATACTCTCTTCTAAAAATCTATAGGCTGTCTTTTCACTCTGCTGATTGTACTTTGATGTATAGAAGTTTTAAATTTTAATATAGTCCAACTTATTTACTTTTATTAAATTTTGTTGGTGTCTGTGCTTTTGAAGACTATTCAATAAATCTTTGCCAAGTCCAGTGTTATAAAGATTTGCCTTATATTTCTTTCTAAGAATCTTATAGTTTTCAGTCTCATCTTTACGCTTTGGATCCATTTTGAATTAATTTTCATATATGGTATAAGAGTCCAACTTCATACTTTTGCATGTAGATATCCAGTTTTACAACACCATCAGTTGAAGACTGTCTTTTTCCCATAAAGTGGCCTTGACAGCCATCCTGAAAAATCATTTGGCTATATGTTTTTGCTTTTATTTCTGAATTATCTGTTTTATTTTATTGGTCTAAATGCCTATTTGGCATAATTTCAATAGGACAATTTTGTCATGACTTCCTGAAAACTATGAATTGAACTACAAGAACCATAGACTCTATGTAACTTTGTTGCACTTGATCAGTTACTTGGAATAAATGCCTAGAAATAAAGTTGCTGGATCAAAGAAAATGCTAATTTTTACTTTTTTTTCTAGATACCCTCCCATAATCACACTATTGGAATATAAAAGATCAGTTTTTCTAAATTCATATTATCACTGGATATTAACTATCAAACACTGAAATCTTTTCCAGCTGGTAAACTGACTAACCACATGCAGAAGAATAAAATTAGATCCCTACCTTTCATCATATACAAAAATTAACTCTAAATGGACTCAAATGTAAAACCTTAAACTGAAGAATCTTAGAAGAAAACTTAGGGAACACCCTCCTGGACGTAGGAGTACACAGCGAATTCATGGCCAAGTCCTCAAAAGCAAATGAAGCAAAATCTAAAATTGACAGGTGGAAATATATCAAACTAAAATATTTTTGCACATCAAAAGAAACCATCAAGAAATAAAGAGACAACCCACAGAATGGGGAAAAAATATTTGCATACTATGCATTCAACAAAGGTCTAACATCCAGGATCTACAAGAAATCAAACAAATTGACAGGAGAGAAACAAATAACTGTATTAAAAAGTGGAGAGAAGACATGAACAGACATTTTCTCAAAGGAAGACATCCAGGCAACCAACAAACATGAAAAAAATCTCAGCTTCACTAATTCTCATCCTCAGAGAAATGCAAATTGAAACTACAGACAGATACCACCTAATACCGATAAGAATGGCTATCATTAAAAAGTCAAAAAGCAGCCAGGCTCGGTGGCTCAGCCTGTAATCCCTCACTTTGGGAGGCTGAGGTGAGTGGATTGCCCGAGCCCACGGGTTTGAGACCCGCCTGGGCAACTTGGCGAGACATCATCTCTACAATAAATCAAAAATCAGCCGGGCGTAGTAGCACACGCCTGTAGTTCCAGCTACTTGGAAGGCTGAGGTGGAAGGATCACCGGAGCCCAGCAGGTTGAGGCTGCGGTGGCCAGGAGCAGTCACTGCACTCCAGTCTGGGCGACAGAGTGAGACTCTAACTAAAAAAAAAAAAAAAGCTATTAAATGTTACTGACTAACTTCAGATTTAATGCAGAGGCATAAGGGCATTTTTTTTTTTTTTGAAAGCTTAGACATATTTATTAAACATTTCTCTAAACTTCTGATAAATAAATAAACAAATAATAAATAAGGTTAAATCTGTTGAAAAATGGAAGTCTTTCTTTAAAAAAACTTAAAAGTTTAAAAACACAATCATTTAAACAGAAGTTGGTATATTTTGTTAAAGAAAAATTGCACGAAAATATCTGTTGACATGAATATAAATATATTTTTAGTTACTATATGTTATCTAAAAATATTTAAGCAGATTTGTAAATTATATAGGTATGTATATTTGTATGTGTTTAATCATAAAATGATTTTAAATTTCACTGAAGACATTTGTAGTGTTATTTCTCAAAGAGAGTAATATAAAAGATATATAGTTTTTCAATTTCAAGTCCTCTCTAGGTTGCTTCTGCATGTGGAATCCTAGTAGTACATGACAAAATTTACTATTTCACTCATATTTATAATCTTTTCATAATCTCTAAATGTTGTACCCTTCAGAATTTTCTCCTTCACTCTCCGTTTTTCTTATTCTCTTATTTTTCTTCTTCTTCTTCTTCTTCTTCTTCTTTTTTTAAGCCAAGTTCTCCTCTCCAAGTATTATTTTAAAAGTTTAGGGAATTGCTATATGTTTCACCAACATAGAACCTATGGAGTTCCACAATATGGAGCTCTTCAAACTAGGAACTTTACCTTGGTCATCTCTCACCAACTCCAGGCACAACCTCGCTCTAATTTTGAATGGTGATCTCAGAAACTAATCTTTACATTAATTAAAATGTATAGAAGTCTTGTGAAAAATAGAAAGAGAAATAGAAAGATAGAAAGAGAAAAGAAAAAGAGAGAGAGAAAATTGCAGCCGGCCCTGGCCATGGTGTGGCCTCCATGCTATCCTTACTCTATGGAGTTTCCATTGTCAAAGACCAGGACAGTTCAGCTACTGTCACTTCCAGCACTGTCAGTTGTCCACTCTACAATTCCTACCACACACTACTCCATATAGTCTTTTCCTTTCTATGCCAGTATCTGTAACAAATGTTGATTCTGTTGGGATGCTGATGACCTTGTGCCTGGAACTCTCAGAACAATCTACAGGAAAATACAATGTGTAGTCTATCTCTAAGCAATCAGGTACTCAGTCTGAAACAATGCTTATAAACCTCAATGATGTAATACAGGTTGGACTTTGCCTCTCTCAGCTTCTTCCTGATTATATTTTTTTCCGCCAGTGTCAAACCAAGATGTTCTTCCATTTCCTCTGGGTTCTGGATCAGATATCCCATAGTTAACTACCTGGTCACAGCTCTTCCCAAAACAAAGAAAAACTTTCAAAAGAAGTGAGTCTAAATCTAATATTGGTGAAAAAAAAACTTCATATATATATGTATATTGGAACTATAATAGTAGTATTATTTTTTCAACAAAGTGCCTGATACTGGCTCAAAAGGAACACTAGCTACACACACACACACACACACACACACACACACACACACACACACACACACACACATTTTCCATTTTGTGAGAGATAACTGGCCTTAAACTGGCTTTTGCTTTTATGGGAAAACCTAGAATAGCACTTTCAAGGACTTAAAAGCCCCTGAAAATAAAATGAAAGTTTTAGCAAGCAACATTTTTCTATAAAAATCTAGTCCACGTGATATATTTATTATTTTCCCACTTGTTAGTGTCAACTTTAATCTCTACATGGGCAGCCTTACTTAGGGTTAGCTTTTCATAGGGGATGAATGATGCCATAAGACATTTGTCAGTGCCCCACAGACAGAAAACTCACTGGTGGTGTGTGGATACTTTGTGAAAGCCCTTGAATGTCTTGATGTGGTTGTAGCAGTCTACTGTCCTTCAAAGCAGTTTTGTTTATAGAAACCTATGGTATCACTGAGGAAGAACAGTATAACATGAAGCTTGTAAGAGGGTCTGTGGCCGGGGATCAGCTCCAGCCGGGGTCAGGGTACCCCAAAGGTGAAGATGGCATCAGTGCTTGCGGGGAAGAAGAGAGAAAGAGAGAGAGAGAAAGAAAGAGACGGGACTCCAGTCTAGTACAGAAGCGATGTTGATGTTTGTTATTGGGAATTACAATGGGTCTTTTATACACAAAGTCAGATGTGGGAGGGGCGTCCCCCACCCACCAGAAACCTTCATCCATGGAAACTTAACCAATGATTGCCTTTAAACCCTTTTCTTATAATAATCTTAAAATCCCATAACAAAGGGTAACCTAATCCGTGACTGATATATTCTATAAACCTTTTTCATCCTAAGCTGATTGATTTATGCCAAGTTAAACAATTCTATAGAAGCTTAAGTATTTACTTTACAAACGAAAGTGGCCCATCCCAGGATGTTTGGAATGTGGCCCGGTCCAAATTTCACAGTGGGCTACCTGCAATTAACCCAACTGCATTCTTTCAACAAAATGGCTGTCTTCTAAAACTATATTCTATAATTTACACCTTCAATAAATCCTAAGATCATGACCCAGAAGCCTGTGACCAATACTAAGACTCTTAGATATGATACGAGTTTAAATTACAAGTTGTGTGAAAGCCAAAACTGCAGTTTGTGGAAGAATGGGAGCAATGAGCTTCTAAAGTTAGCTTGTGTTCATCCTGGTCTCAGAGTTTTTATGTTTTGAGCTCACAGGAGTTTAATCTGGTTAGTGCTGAGTAGAAAGGGGGAGGAAATGGGGTCGAATAGCTCCCGAACACATCCTAGTGGTCCAGGGGTCAATGTCCTTCCTTATCCCTAATGCTAGTGGGCCTCCATGGCTGGCTCCCAACAGTCTGTGGTACATTGCAGGCATGTTTAGTAAATCTTATCTTGATTTAACAATTGACACATCATGGTTTCCAGAAATGACAGACGTTACATTTTCTATTCTAAAGCATAAATGAACATATATTAACATAATAACTGAATATAGCATGTCTCATAGTTTTTTTCTCCTTAATAACATTAGAAATAAGGACAAGTGACTTCTGAGTCTGTTGAATTGTTCTGAGGTTGACACAAATTATAGAGTTTAAATTTATTAAGAATTCCCAAGTTTGAATTATTTTTAAGACACTCTAGACACAATTAACTAAGTCTAACCAGATCCTTAATATAAATGATAATTTCTATGTATAAGAAAAGGATGGAGCTCGTTCTGGCAATTGCAAGTCTTCTTTAATGTTATGTTTATTTAAAGGTAATGTTTAATTAAAAGTTGTATTAATAAAACTACATTTCTAATCTCTTTGTCATAATTGTTGCATTTTCTGAGTTTCAAGAAATGATTAGGTAGATTAGTCTAACAATGAAGTTAGTACCCACCATCTTTTAAATAATATGATTTACTTTTTTTAGAGAGCCAAATATTGTCTTTCTTATTTAAAATATGCTCTTTCTCAATTAGCTTTTAGTTTAAAATGACTGGTAATCGGAGAATGTCACCATTGGTAAGAAGATGTGGGAAATAATTTATTCTGAAATGTCAATTATTTTCAGAAGCAAAATTATATTAATCTCCCATTTTGAATATTTTAGAAGATAGATTTTGGGGTTCAATATTTTAGGACCAAAAAAACTGTCAGTAGCAGCAGTGTTGCCAAATATAAATTCTTAATTTTGAAACTCAGATGATCTTAATTTATATAGTTAAGTAAATTCTTTTTGACTTGAAGCTGTTTTACTTTGAAAATATGTATATTATTAATCACTTTTGGTCCCTAATAATTTTAACGCAATAAGACATAACAGACTTAATTCTTCACTCTAGTTTATACTGAATGCTGTTTCCTATGTCTCAAGACCTTTCCAGAAACATCCTTGCATTTAGATCCTGTCATTGATTTGTTATCTATGAGTTTCCCTCGTCACTAAATAACACAGGGCGGCTGCTAACTACCCTATAATGCACAGAACAACCTTCACAAAAAGAAATATGTGATCCAAAATGCCAATAGTGGCATGTGGAGAAACTTTGCAATAAACTGTCAGTTTCCAGATAAAAAAATATAGTCCTAATCACTGAAAACTCAGCATTTTCTTTGAAAGCAACTCCATCTGCTTTAACATCATTGGTGAAGGCTATTTCAAGAGAGTATTTAGTTTCGGTGTTGCATTTAGTCAAGTTACTTATTAAGTTATCAAGTCAATCAACCACAGTTCTCAAATCAATAATAAAACGAGCTTCATTAGTTTCAACCTTTTCTCCAAGGAACAGTTTCTTAATTCATAACAAGTAGATATAATGCTTTATGTGTGCAGGTGTCACCGAGTCAAAAGTAGAATACTGATAAAATGCAATTTTGTTATGTGATGGAAATATATGACATATTGCTTCTTTGTTACTCAAGAACCCCCTTTTTTTCCCTGAAATTTATCAATGGGTTTTACATATTGGTTACATTCACTAAAATCAGGTTTAGTATTAATATATCGAATATTGCTTAATTCAGCAATCCTTTCATAAATATGGGTGTCTGAAAATAACACTCAATGAATTAGTTGGGTGATTTATTATTTTTTTAAATTTACTTTTTTTTTTACAGTGGTTCAAGTGAAACGGTTTTTTAAAAAATTTTTTAAATATTTTCTTTTAAAGATGTGGTGTACAATTCAGGATTAAGTATAAAAATGGACATTGTACAGGTAAAGTTTGGACCTCCCTTTGGTCCCCACTTTGCCTGGTTTGAGATCAGGTACCTTTTTGATGTTAGGTACCACCCCCCAAATCCTGGCAGTATCCTGTTACTGACAATCCCTGGTAAATGTTCAGGGTCCACTTATGAGTGAGAATATGTGGTACACAGCTCTTTGTTTCTGTGATACCCCACTGAGTATTATAGACTCCAAAACCATCCAAGTTGCTGTGAAGTTCATAATGTTGTCCTTTTTTATGGCTGCAAAATATTTCATCGTGTATTTGTACCACATTTTTAAAAATGCAGTCTAGTTTTGATGGGCAGCACGGTTGGTTCCATATTGTTGCTATTGTGAATAGTGCTGCAATAAACTTGCATGTGCAGGTATTTTTTTGGTAGAATGATCTGAGTTCCTCCGGGTAACTTCCCAGTAGGGAGATTGCTGGGTCATATGGAAGGTCAATTTCTAGTTCTTTCAGAAATTGCCACACTGTCTTCCAAAGAGGCTGCACCAGTTTTCATTCCCACAAGCAGTGTAGAGGCGTTTCTTTTTCTCTGCATCCTTGTCAGCATCTGTTGCTGTTTGTTTTAGTAATGATGGCCATTCTTACTGGGCTTAGGTGCTTTCCTGATGTGGCTTTGATTTGCATTTCTCTGATGATTAGTGAGATTGAGCACTTTTTCATGTGTCTGTTGGCTGTCCATATATTTTCTGTAAAGAAGTGTCTATTCATGACCTTTGCCCATGAATAGACACTTCTTTTTTTTTTTTTTTTTTGAGTTGGAGTCTCACTCAGTCGCCCAGATTGGAGTGCAGTGGCTGCTCCCGGCCACTGCAGCCTCGACCTGCTGGGCTCCAGTGATCCTTCCGCCTCAGCCTTCCAAGTAGCTGGAACTACAGGCACGCGCTACCACACCCAGCTAATTTTTAAAATTTATTTATTGTAGAAATGAGGTCTCGCCAAGTTGCCCAGGTGGGTCTAGAGCCCGCAGACTCAGGCAATTCACTCACCTTGGCCTCCCAAAGCACGGGATTACAGGCTGAGCCACTGAGCCCGGCCATTTTGCCCACTTTTTAATGGGCTTTTTTTTTTTTTCCTTTCAGCATGTTTGAGTTCCTTGTAGGTCCTGGATGGTGGGCTTTGTAAGATATACAGTTTGCAAAAATTTTTACTCATTCTATAAGCCGTTTTTCCTCTTTCTTTTGCTTTGCAGAAGCTTTCCAGTTTAATGAGGTCCCATTTGTCTATCTTATCTCTTAGGGCATGAACATCTGGAATTCTAATCAGGAATTGGTTGCCTACTATGATTTCTGTAAGGGTGTTTCTTGCGTTTTCTAAGATTCATATGGTTTGAGATTTCATGTTTAGGTCTTTGGTCCATTTAGAATTGATTTTTGTGTATGGTGATAGGTAGGGGCCCTGTTTCAATTTTCTGTATGTGGTCAGCCAGTTTTCCCAGCAGCATTTAGTGAATAGGTTCTCCTCTCCCTAGTGGTTGTTTATGGATACTTTGTCAAAGATGAGTTGGTTGAGAAATTGAGGTTTTGCTTCTGGAATCTCTATCCTGTTCCATTGATCCACATAGCTGTTCTTGTACGAATATCAGGTTATTTTGATTATTGTAGCCTTATACTAAAATTTAAAGTCTGGTGGTGTGATCCTTCTTGCTTTGTTTATTTTGCTGAGGATTGTTTTGGCTATTTGGATATTTATGTTTCCATATGAATTTCTGTATTATCATGTCCAGGTCTGAGAAGAATGATGTTGGTAATTAACGGGTATTGCATTGAATCTGTAGATTACCTTTGGCTGACTGGACATCTTAACAATGTGGATTCTTCCTATCTATGGGCATGGAATATTTTTCCATTTTTATGTCATCTTTGGTTTCTTTGAGCAGTGTTTTGTAGTTTTCATTATAGAGGTCTTTCATTTTTCTGGTTAGGAAAATGCCAAGGTATTTCATTTTTGTGGTGGCTATTGTAAATGGGATTGTGTTTTTTATTTGGTTCTTTGCCTGCTTGTTGTTGGTGTAAAGTAATGTAACTGTCTTTTGCACATTTATTTTGTACCCTGAGACTTTGCCAAAGTCCTTTATCAGTGCAAGGAAGTTTTTGACAGATTCTCTTGGATTTTTGAGGTATAGGATGATATTGTCAGGAGAAAGGGATAACTTAACTTCTTCTTTTTCTATTTGGGTACTTTTGACCTCCTTTTCTTGTCTAATTGTTCTAGGTAGAACTTCCAACACAATGTTGAACAGGAGAGGTGAGAGTGGGCAGCCTGGTCTTCTTCCAGTTTTCAGGGGAAAAGCTTCCAGTTTCTTTCCATTTAGCAATATGTTGACTATGGGTTTATTGTAGATGATAGTTACTATTTTGAGGTATGTTCCTTTTATGCCTAGGTGTTAGAGGTTTTGTTTTGTTTTTTAATTAAGAAGGGATGCTGTATTTTATCAAAAGTTTTTCGGCATCTAATGATATAATCATGTGGTTCTTGTTTTTACATCTGTTGATGTACTTAATAACACTTATGGACATTCGAATGTTGAACCAGCCTTACATTGTGGGAATAAAGCCTACTTGGTCAGGGTGGATAATTTTTGAGAAGTGTTGTTTGGATCCGATTTACTGGAATCTTGTTGAGAATTTTTGCATCTATGTTCATTAGGGATATTGGCTTATAGTTCTCTTTTTTTGTTGGATCCTTACCTGGTTTGGGTATCAGAGTGATTATTAAACAAATTGGGGGAGTTCCAGCTTTCTCAATTGTCTGCAATACTTTCAATAGGTTTGGTATCAGCTCCTCCTTGTGTGTTTTGTTGAATTCCACTGGAAAGCCATCTGGTCCAGGGTTTGTTTGTTTTTTTTTGGTTTTGTTTTGTTTTTAAGCTAGTTTTCTTATGACAGAGTCAATTTCCTAGGTTGCTATTAGTCTATTTAGTGTCTCAATGTCTTCTTGTTTCAACCTTGGGAGTTTGTGTGATATAGAAAGTTCTCCATTTTATTTAAGTTATCAAGTTTGTTTCCATACAGATGTGCATAGCAATCTCTGATAATCTTGTATTTCTTCAGGGTCAGTTGTGACTTGATCTTTTGCATTTCTCATTGTGTTTATTTGGATTTCTTTGTCTCTTTTCCTTGGTCATTCTGGCTAGAGGTCCATTAATCTTTTTTTATTCTTTTAAAGAACCAAGTTTTGTTTTGTTGATGCTTTCTATGATATTTTTAGCTTCTATGTCCCATGTTTGGGTTTTCACTTTGGTAATCTGGATTCTTATGCTAACTTAGGGTTTTGGTGATCATGTCTTTCCAGCTCCCACAGGTGATTTGTTCAGCTATTAACTTGTGATCTTTCCATTTTCTTGATGTGTGTTTGTAGAGATATAATTTCCCCTCTTCAAACTGTTTTCATGGCATCTCAGAGTTTTTTGTAGGATGTTTCTTCATTTTCATTTGTTTCCAAGAATCTTTTAATTTCTGTTTTGATTTCTGTGTTGATTCAATAGTCGTTCAGCATCATGCTGTTTAGTATTCATGTCTTTGTGGGTTTTGGAGGAATTTTGTTGGTGTTGATATTAATTTCTATTCCACTGTGGTTTGAGAAGGTGCATGGCAGTATTTTGATCTTATGGAATTTGTTTATGCTGGATTTATGGCTGAGGATATGATTGATCTTGGAGTACATTCCATATGGTGATGGTTAGAATGTATATTGTGGTTGTTGGGTGGAGTGTTCTGTAGGTATCTATTAAGTTCATTTGGTCAAGTGTCAAGTTGAAGTTTTGGATCTCTTTGTTGTTTTTTTGCCTTGATGTGTTGTTATTGGGGTATTTATGTCCCTAGCTATAATCGTGTTAGAGTCAATATTTTTTTTTTAGTTTACTTAGTAATTGCTTTATAAACACTGGTGTTCTGGTGTTGGCTGCATATATGTTTAGAATAGAAATTTCTTATTATGGATTGAAACTTTAATCATTATGTAATGTCCTTTAGTATCTTTTTAAATTTTTGATAGCTTAAAGTTATTTTGTCTGATATTAAGATCACATCTCCTGCCTTCTTTTGTGATCTATTCACTGCAAATTCATTTTCCATCCTCTAACTTTGAGTCTGTATGTGTTGCTTGTGGTGAGATGAGATTCCTGGGTGCAGCAAATGATTGGGTCATGGTTTTTTCATCCAGTTTGCCATTCTGTGTCTTTTCAGTGGTGCATTTACATTCACATTCAGGCTAATTATAAGTATAATTTTTTTATCTTCATCACGAGGTTCTTATAAAGTTTTTTCTTTGTTTTCTTTTAACTTTTGGGTTGACGTATATGTGTGTTTTCAAGTTTGCAGTTGTGATGTATTCCCTGTTGACTCTGTGTTCTCCTGTTTTCTTGGGAATTGCATGGTCATTGTTTTATTCTTGCTTCTGGACTTAATACCTTCTTAAGAGTCTCCCATAGAACTGGTCTGGAAGCTGCATAATCTCTCAGAGATTGGATATCTGGGCAAGATTTTAGTTCTTCATCACTGATGAAGCTGAGCTTAGTTGAGTAGGAAATTCATGGTTGAAATTGTTTATCTTTGGCAACTTTGAATATTGGACCCCTGTCTCTTCTAGCTTGTAGTGTTTCTGACATTAGGTCTGCTTCTATTCTGTGTTTGGTCTTTCCTGGTAGGTAGTCTGACCATTCTCTGTTGCTGCCTTTAGGAGCTTTCTTTTGTACCTACCTTGTTTAGGTGAATTACTATGTGTCTAGGAGTTGGTCTTCTCATTTGATGTCTTGTGGGGGTTCTCTGTATCTCTTTTGTTTGGATGGTCACATCTCTGGTGAGATGGGAAAAGTTTTCTTGGATAACCTCTTGGAATACTTGCTCCAAGGTGTCCTCCATCTCCCTTTAAAATGAGACACCAATCAGCCATAGGCTCAGCCTCTTGATATAATCACACATCTCTTGGAGGCTTTGCTCTTTCTTTCTGAGTTTTCTTTCTGTGTTTTTTTACAGATCTGAGATTCTTTCTTCTGCTTGATTGATTCTGCTTTCCACACTTGTCATCTTGTTATTAATTTCCTGGATGAAATTTTTTATGATCAAAATCTCTCAAGTTCTTTAAGTGTTGCATCATGTCTTTCTTGAGTCTTATTCACTCTTTCCATCCATTTCCTAATTCCTGTTGTATTCTGGGTCCAGTTTTTGGTGACTTCTATTGCTTGGGTTCTGAGGTCTGAAATTTCAGGTGCTTTCTCTTTGTTGCACTGGGAATTACCTCTGTTCTTCCATTGATTTTTCCACATTTGTGACTGATCTCTATCTTTTCTCTTTAGTTCCATTACTCAGTGTCAGTGGTGGCAGTGGGAGAGGCTTTCACTACTGATGTTTGTTCAGCCCTCTATTCTTCCTGGTCAGGGCTCTGAATTTGTTCTATTTTGAAACAGGGCTGTGGGTGGGAAGTTTTGCTGTCTCTTATAGTTTTGTGAGTCAAATAAAGTGAAGGATTGGGAGATCCAGAAACTACTTGCAAATCACAATGTTCAATGATTGTGTTATGTCTTCTCTGAGACCCACTACCCACCACCACTCTATATGATGATGCAATGGGTACATGTATGTATCCCCTCAGTCCAAGATACAGTAAGAGCAATGAGGAGAACAGAGAAAAGTAGAATAAAACAAGATGGACAAAAATAAAAATAAAAAAAATTAAAAACACAGACAAAAGCAGAAACCAAAGCCAAAAACAAGTAAACACATACACACACAAATCAAAACAAATTGGTAAAAACAAACCAACAAACAAAAAAATAAAAATAAGGAAAATCAAATACATACACACATACACACACACACACACACACACATACACACACACATGCACAGACACACAAAACAAAATGAAAGGAGAAGAAAAAAAAGAGAAGAGAAAAAAGAGAAAATCAAATTGAACCCTCACTCATACATTAAACTATAAAAAAAGAAGAACAAAGATACAAAAAGTCAACCAAGAAAAAAAACTGAAAAATGAACACTCAATCATTCATGTATACACATAAACAGAAATCAAAAAAAAAATGAAAGAAAAAAGAAAGAAAAGAAAAAGAAGAAAGAAAGAAAAAAAAACCTGAGGGAATGCAGATAGAACCCTGACATACACATTCATGCTCAAAGGAAAAGAAAAAAAAAATTTTTAATAGACAAAAGCAACAAAAAAAGGAAAAAACAAAAGAAAAAACAACTTTCCCTCTTGTGGCAGATTCTGTAATTGTTCCTCTCAACTGCTCACAGGTAAGCCCCTCTGTTGTCTCTTGCGGAGCTGCAGCCTTATTCGCAATCTTCCAGTGTCCAGCTGGGGAAGGAGGAAGAGGCTGTGGGGGTGAATAGGGCTTCAGTCCCCTCCCAATCTCATGGGGTCAGGGTGATCCCCTCTGGTGGGGCAGTATGGAATTTTCTCTTCCCCAGGTACTGATGTGTATGGGGGAAGGCAGACTAGCCAGATTTATCCTGCAGTACAGTCCTCCTATTGTGGCTGACTTCCACACTCCATATGGGCTTGTCCTTCTCAGTTATGCCCTAGTCTTGCAGGTCTGACATTCAGAGAATTGCTGGAGAGGAGGGGGTTAGGTCAACCCCAGACTCACTACTGATCTCTTCTGAAGTCTTCCTCATCCTTTTCTAGTCACATCCTTTGTCCTGAAGCTGAATCAGGGAAGAGTGTAGGGTGCCTGAGACTCAGCATTCTCCTGTCTTTCTGGAGGAGTTTGTGCTTTTAGGATATTCCTCTGAGTCATGACCATCCCCCGAGTAGTTAATCTACTGGTCACAGATAGCGAATCTGTTGCACTGTGATGAGTAAACTGGAGCACTTCCCTCCCCAGTTTTCTTTTCTTTTCTTTATTTTTCCTTTTTATTTTTTTTTGAAGTTGTAATCTCACTCTTGTTGCTCCTGCTGGAGTGCAGTGGCATGCTCATGACCACAGCAGCCTCAACCTGCTTGGCTCAGGTGATCCTTCTGCCTCAGCCTTCTAAGTAGCTGGAACTTCAGACACACACCACACCCAGCTAGTTTTTGTGATTTATTGTAGAGACAAGTTGCTCAGGCTGACCTCAAATCCCTGGACTCAGGCAATTCACTCTACTTGGCCTCCCAAAGTGCTGGGATTACAGGCTGAGCCACCACCCCCAACCCCATCCAGTTTTCAAGATGGTGGCAAGGTACCACTTTCATCTTCTCCAGTGGGGCTCAGCCTCTGGGCTCCCTCACTGTGCTCCCTATGGAGCCCTTGCTGCCAGAGTCTGGTCAGGCACTGCAGTGGTGAGACAGAGCCTAGAGCTGGCAGTCACTCCCAACAGCTTCTTCCTGGGAAGAGCTTTGCTGATTAAAAAAAAATGACACTCAGTTTCTGTACTCCAGGGAGTGTTAGGGTTCAAGAAGAGCAGCTGTGGCACCAGACACTTCATCAGAAGAGTCCTGGCCACTTGCTCCCGAGTCTCCACTCAGTTAGTCACTCAAACACCTGCTTACTCACAGACACATATGCAAAATTTTCCACACACTCACTCATTCACTCACAGTGGGACTCACATAGTCAGACTGGCTCTGCCACTATCTTCCTGGAAGTTGATTTGGGTTTTTTAAATGATATCTACCTTTTTGTAGAATTATATAATATTCCTCACTATGTATCAGGAAAAAATTAAGTAGTCCTAGAATTAAGCATCTCTATTGATTTAAAAAACAGCTCCATGAGAAAAATCTTCTCATGACAAATTAAAATGTCACGTTGAATATACACTTAACAAATCAAAACTCAGGCATATCCTCGATATCTTGTTTAATTTAGTGAAAATTTGACCTAAAAGAATCATATAAGCAAGGACTGAATTGTTAGTCAGCTTAAGAAGGCTTTTATTATGGGGATATTGCTGACATTTCTGTTGACAGACAAATGGCTTTCAGTCTTACAAATTTGTTCTGTCAAAAGTTGCAGAGAGCTACATGAGTAATTCACCACATTCATATTCTATACATTCAACGCTCAGTCTATCACACTTCTTTGTCGTGTATTGCAGATTTTTAAATATACTCGATTTATATTTTAAAATAGATCACATATTTCATTTAGAAAGACAGAATTCCTTGAAAATTAGACACATATCATATTTATTGATATTCTCATTTCTAATACCATTCTAAGTAAATAGTAGGCATTCAGTAAATGTTTGAGCATGTAGTAGCATATTCTTGCCTTTTCTAGTTCATTTTGTAATCAATGAATTGCATTTGTAAAAATTTGCAGTTGGATAAAAAATTATAAAGCTTGTGAATAAAAACTTTCTCCTAAGTCTTCTAAATTTTTTGTGGGGGTCAATTGCACACACACACACATACACACATCACACACACACACACTCACACACACACACACACAATTTTTGCGTGAAGGACACCATCCTCCCCTGTTTGTGGAAATATAACCAGTTTTTCTTGGAAATAGTTCTGCATTCTCGAATGGCCCCCTCAGGAGATCAGACTGGCCTCAGCCCATGTAAACTCAGCATCAGAGGGAAGATGCCCAGTGGTTACAGCTCTCACACTTGGTTTAGGGTAGCTTTATTGCCTAAGCTCTTCAGGTTAGGGATTGTCCACACAACTTTAGTGTAAAAGTCAACTTGGGCAGGACTGAATCTACCTCCATTACTGCTCTGTGTCCGACACACTCTCAGGAACAACTGCTCTGGGACAGTCTTTGATGGGACATTCTAGAGAATAATGGTATGAACTTTGGAATACAGCTGTCTGGATTCTAATACTGGCTTCATTATGTTTTCACTGTATAACCTTGACAAATTTATTTAAAAATTGTTGCCTGGGCCAAGCTCGGTGACTTAACCTGCAATCCCAGTATTTTGGGAGACCAAGGTAAGTGGATTGCCTGAGCCCATGGGTTCGGGTCCAGCCCGGGCAACTTGGCGAGACCTTGTCTCTACAAAAAAAAATAAAAAATTAGCCGGGCATGGCAGGCTACTTGGAAGGGTGAAGCGGAAGGATTGCCAGAGTCCAGTAGGTGGACGCTGGGGTAGCCATGAATGTGCATGCCACTGCACTCTAGCCTGGGCAATGGAGTGAGACTTCAACTCAATCAATCAATCAATCAAATAAAAATAAAAAATAAAAATTGTAGCCTCAGTTTCTTCATCTGTAAAATAAAAATAGTAACAGGGCATATCACATGTGTTTGAAAAAAATAGACAGTTTAGTGCAGTGACTAGCATAGAATGAGAATTAGATACATATTAGTTGTTTTTATTATGGTGACTGCTATCAATTCTGCTTACATAGCCTATCACAAGCAGATGATGAGGGCCTCTTCTGTACCCTTCCTCTGCCAGCTGCACTTTAGCTAAGTCCTGGAGTCACCATCGGAGTGGATCCAACAAGGCATCTTTGGGGTTCCAGCCTCTGTGTTGAGGTAGAGAGCACATAGGTCCCAGCCCACTTGTCTTCTGAAACAAGCTTTCATGTCCTTAATTGCTGAAGTGAGGTACTTGCCTACTCAGAGTGGGCAGTCTGTTTTGCTTCCCTTCTAATTGGAGAACATTACTTCCTGAGCTAGAGGCCCTCCTCTAAATTTGCTATAAAAGTCATGATCTCTTAGAATTATGATAGCTTATGGAAGTTTCTAGGTTCATATGCTCTAATCTCCTGTTAATACGTATTTATTTTTGCCATTACCTTTACTAAATATGTTACATTTGTAAAGATTGGGCCATATACAGATGTGAAAACAGAGACCCTGATGTTTTAAAGTAGGCCAAAGTCATAGCAGATATACAGACAGTACTAGAATTCTGGAATCACACCGCACCGTGGAAGACTCTTTCAACTGTCCCTATTAATTTGGAGTGACGTTAAAGTTTCTCTGGAGTATTTTTATTATAGCAATTGTCACTGATAGAAAAGTTAGATGTGAATATTTTTATTGAAAAAAAATCTTTTAAAAACCACTATATTTTCGTGGACAATAATCTATGGCAAGTCAAAAGTAGCCTAAGACGATCAAATATGTTAGTATGCTTGTGTGTGCACATATACACATTTAAATGAGAAATCAGTTTTTCTAATAGAGAAGTTCTTTCTGGTAAGATATGTGCTTCATAGTAATATCTAGATAGTTCTAATTTGCATTTTAATTATGTGTTATTTGTTAAGCCCAAAAGGTATAGGGATTGCTGTGATAAGTAATAAGGTGACCTTATAATTTATGCTCTTGAAGAAAGGAATAAAATCTACTCTTTACTGTTGAAGTTTCTTTTTTTTGTTCATTTGCCATTGCCACTTTTAACTTTGTGCTGTCTGCTTTCATTGAAAGTGACTCAAGGTCATTTGGGGACCTTGTGGCATAAGCTTATATGTCGTACTCCCCTGGGTAAATGCAATGCAACACTAACTACGAAGTTGCTATAAACTATTCATATGAAATCAGTGTTTAAGCTGTTGGTTTTTTCTTTTCTTTTTTTTTTTTCCAATTGTGCTCTATATAGTTACAAATAAGGAGGGTTTGCATTTGGGATACATTTAAGTCTTTTTTTAATTATTATTTTTTCCAATGGAAAGACTTCCTTTGTTTACAAATAAAAGGCAAATTTGTGAAATAAAGAATACACTTATAAAACACTTCAGGCAGATGGACGTTTGATATATTTTTATCTAAGCCACTAAAAACAATTTTAAGTTTTTAAAATTATGTTATATTATGCAAGAAATTTTTAGTGACTAGTGGAATAGACCACAAAAGATCCAATTTTGTCAGTTTATCAAGGCAAGAAAGCAGAAAGCAGGATGGTCAAATATTCCCTTGAATTTTCTTGAAATATATACTATGTGTATATGTATTTACAAATATATAACATACTATTTGTTGGTGCAATTCAGTTACTATGCAATAAATCAGATTGTTAGCATCTAAAGCACTCTGAAGCCTTCAATTAGAGTTGAAACAAAAAAGAAAATCAGTGAAACTATGATATTCCTAATGTCATTTTGCTAGTTGGTGATTGAGCCTGGAACATAGTACATAACACTAGGTGATAGTACCAATACAACAGGACACGTATAATTAAAGGACTGGAGTAGGCCTGGTAATATACCGGCAAAGGCAGTCATTGAAAAACAAAGAAAGCCTGTTTTCTCTTTTAAGTAAAAAGTTGGTAGTAAAAAACACAAACTTCAAGAGGTGCCAAAAAAGGTATATACATTTTTAAAAGTTGTCATCTATCTTTGAAGTTGAATGAATTACAGTAGCAATGAGTAGTATGGCATTTGCTCAACTGTGCTTCTGCTATGTTCTTTGATGGTCCTGCCTGTCGCAGGGTGATGCTAGCATTCATTTAATTAACGCCATCGTACTTAATACACATATCTTTTTTTTTTTTTTTTTTGGCATCCCCTGTATATTATTATATCTGGGAAAAACTGAACATGCATTAAATACAAACATATTGACATACCTATCAATATGCATATTTACATACATTCAGTAGTCAAAAGAAACATGAAAATAATCTACATTTATCCTATCATCCCTATGTTGTAGATAAGGAGGTTGACTTAGGAATGATTAACTTACCTTTTTTTTTTTTTAAATATCCAAGTACACAAGGACCGAGGTACTTGTTTTGATCCCTAATAACAGTGCATGCCCAATAAATGTTTGTCAGATGGAGAAATAGCTACTCATGATGAACTAGAATGCAAACTTATTTCATTTTTACTTTACTATTTATTTTTTGTCTAATATACTGATTTGCTTTCCTTTGAAAAAATGTACCAGTGGCAGAAAGAGAATTATTGATCAGTGGTATCATTTAAGGCTTCATGGGTCAGCAGATGAAAAATCCTGACTGGACTATTTCAGTCAAAATTGTTCTGGGGCAACCCCCTCAGGTCCCCTTCTACTGTGGGAGCTTTTCTGTCCTCTCAATAAATCCTGCTTTCAAAAAAAAAACGGTTCTGTATATCTATATATTACTTCACAGAGGAACATGCACAAACACTATCATATAACTACCTAGGGAATAACTATGAATTTTTTTTATGAAAGATATTATAAGCCACACATTATAGGAGGTCAAAATTAATAAAAAATAGTGATATGATGGCAAGTACTAAAATATAAACTCCAGTACTAGCTTATTGAATGTATTTTTTAACTAGCTGTACAAACACAAATTTTACTGGCAATATTATAGCAGCACTAAGACTTTTTCTAGGTCTTTATATAACTATCATTATTAATTACCCCTCAACATATCTCTACTATGTATATTTGTGTTACTCCCTTCCCTATAGAAGATAAATGAGTTGTAGTATAATGAGACTTATCAGCATGATTCATACACAAAAACAAGGTTAGAATGCAAAACACCTGCTTTAACCAATCACCCTCTTCTAATGAACTAATCAAATGTGTGTATGTAATCAGGAAATACATCTATTTTAAAATAATTTCCACACTATTCCAGATGTTTCCATAAAAAAATCAGAAATGAATTTACAATGATACCTGAAATTAATTTGTGGCAATTTAGGGTGAAAGCAACACTCTTCTGGGAACCATTTTCCATTCTTCTTATTCATACGTGTTGCAGAAAAATTGTTGGCAGAGAAAAGTAATCAGAAAAGTTATAAATTCATCAAGTCAATAATTATTTTCTGTGTCACTTATACTCCTATTTTTATAAGAATATAAATTTTAACATAATTTTAAAAATTTAAATGAGTATGATTTTGCTTTTCAATTTTTACATCTGTCAGAAAAACTATTTTTATATTTTATTAGGTGCAAACATTTTATTGATTGACATTATATTTTAGTAAAATATTCTTTTTTTTTTTTTTTTTTTTGAGTTGGAGTCTCACTCTGTCACCCAGACTAGAGTGCAGTGGCCGCTCCGGGCCACTGCAGCCTCTACCTGCTGGGCTCCAGCAATCCTTCCGCCTCAGCCTTCCACGTAGCCGGAATTACAGGCATGCGATACCACGCCCGGCTGATTTTTTTGATTTATTGTAGAGATGAGGTCTCGCTGCCCAGGTGGGTCTCGAACCCATGGGCTTAGGCAATCCACTCACCTCAGCCTCCCAACGGCACGGGATTATAGGCTGAGCCACCGAGCCCGGCTAACTATTCTATATTTTAAGAAAGATTATTTTATTTTGTTTCTTCTCTTCTGATAATACTACAATGCATATGTTTGAATACTGCATTCTATTTTAAAATATCAAAGAATGGGAATATTAGGTTAAAAACCAAAAAACAGAAATTGCTATCTCTGGATCTCAATACATAATACTAGGTTTATGAAAAAATAATTATACTAATTTATATTTCCACCAGAAATAAAGGCTTGACAAAAAACCATAAAGGTATGTGTAATATAATTTAATTTACTAGCTTATAATATGATAATAGAGTCAGTATACGATTTAACTTTGATTTTTGTTCTTAGTAGGAATATTATTTTCACATCTGCCACATCTGGATTTTATATTTTTGTCTGGTCATACTTTTTGAATTTCTGATAGCTTACTCACAATCTATACTGAAACTGAAGTTGCCCATTTGAAAGCATTTTTAAATTTCACACGAAAACAATGTTTTAATCTATTGCTGTCATTTTCTTTTTAAAATTTTCACTGAACCAAAGTTGTGCATTTTTATAAATAAAAATTTCTCAGTCCTTTTTGTGATTTCTTATATAACCTTTTATAGAAACAACAAGTCTGGATGACAGTAAGCCAAGGGTAACCTCTTGGTTATGAAATTTCAGATTGATATTACTCATGTTTTGTAAACAACATAATGTCATTGCCCATACATTGAATTATATGTACAGCTCCAATATTGTTTGTGAAATATTGAGAAAGCTATTAAGCTTAACTTTAATTTGTATATCTGCATATTTCTTTCAGTGTTGTTTATATTACATACACTAAAAGTCAATTAAATATACTAACAGCTTATTATTGAACCAAGTTAAGTCAAGTATAGTCAATTCAGAGTTATGTATTGCTTTATACCAAGTACTTTTGGTTTGGTAAAGTATTCATTTTTGTGGGTGATAATTAGAAAATATATACACATATATACATATATGTAAGTATACATATACCTATATATGCATGAAATTCACTAAGCTGAAACTCACATTCTGTTGTTTTATTTCAATCTATCTATAAAGTTATTGGTTACAATTATTGTGCTCATAGGTTTAAAATTTTGATTTAATACTTGCTTACAGAGTCTACTTTCCTGAAATCCCCTATCTTGTGATTTATCTTTTTGCAGCATAGTCAATGGATATGTTGAAATCTGTGTCTGAGAACTCCAATATTGAATCATCTATGAGTCTACTTCTGTTATCTGTTTATTTTTTCTCTTGTATTTTTTTTAGTCAAGCCAGTCAGTCACCTCTCTTAGAATTATTCTCTTCTTGTTTTCTTTACTGTATCCTTTTTCTTTCTCCTTCATTTTTTCAACTTCACTCCTATTCATCCAGTAGGTTGCACAAACTTAGGTAATTTATTCATTTTATCAGTTTTTGAGAGCAGTTTACACGAATGATTAATAAACTATTTTCAAATATCTCTTTCTCAATGTTCTGATATAAATTACCTCTCAGTATTGTTTCATAGCATTTTCTTTTATAATTTACTACTGTTTATAATAATCTGTAATTATATGTTTACTTTTTGTTTGTATTGATTTAATGTCCAATTTCCACCTACATAACCCACATTGAAATTGTGGAATATTTATCACATGTTACGCAATAATCATTATCTTCTCATTGATATCCTAGTATAGATGATTAATTTACTTTTTTACATGATAAACTAGTTCATTGGCTAAGAAGATTAGACAGAGTCCATTTTTATGTGTCTGTATTTCAATATTTTTTTTTCTGTGAATAAATTAAAATAAACAAAATCTTAATATACATTTTGGAATTAAAGGTTAGGAGCAAGTACATCAAGATTTTTAAATGCAGGTGAACACATATAATAACATTTTATTTTTTAAAAATGCTAACAAGTAACCAGTTATCACTACTATCAAAAATGGTGTGTAGCTAAATTTTGATAAGTTGAAAAGGGAGAAAATGGCATTTATTTTGAAAAAGATGACTTGAGGTTCTTCTTCATGCTGAAACTGAATTATATACATAATTAAAATATGTCTTGTGGAGTACATTATTTTTAAGCATGTACATGTATGGTGAGAGTTTTGAGGTGAATGTGTGAGTGTGAGTGTGTGTGTGTGTGAGTGTGCGCGCGCGTGTGTGCGAGTTGAGAGAGCAGGTGAAACCAATTCATTATGTTCTTTTACTATTTAAAGAGTCAAGTTAGGAGGTTTAGAAATATTTGTTAAATCAAAATAGGGAGAAATTTAAATATTGAGGAAAAAGTAAACATGAGTACCACGTAGACCTGATGACAGGGTAGAGCAACAGCAAATGAAAGGTATGAGGAGGTGGTTGTGTTCTGTCCTATCATTTTGTTTGGTTTTGCTCTTGTTACTTTTATTTGTATGTTTGGTTGGGTTGTGTTTTTATTTGTATGGTATATATAGTTTTTTTTGCTTCCAACATTCATCCTTACCCCACATCCCATTTGTACTGCTAAAATAAATGGTCCCCTGAAATTTAAGAATTCAGTTGGACTTTATAACCTTGGAATAGCCAGAGTAAGGGGAAAGAGACCCTCTTCTTAACCACCTTGGATCAGGGCAATACACCTCAATTCTGCTCAAGGTTCACATGTAAGAATTAGTTAAATTGTTCCTCACCTAATGCAAAGTGTGCCCTGGTAAGGCAGTCACTTTTTATGATGACTTTATATTTTGTAAGGAATACCCACATTTTTTCTCTCCCATTTTTAGTCCATATGTTGTTGTTGTTTTTTTTTAATAAGTGGTTCTCTACACCACTCCTGGTGTAGAATCTATGACCTATAATTGAACCACCCGGGAAGTCTCATTCCTGTGAACATAGAAACTTAGAGAAAAAAAAAAAATGTCCCACTCTACTACTGCAGGCAATATGGCATTTATTGTTTCTTGAATTTTAATGTACATGGTTGGAGTCATCTTGAAACCAGAATCAGAATGGAAAAATTACATTGAATATTAAGTCTGAAAAATAGATCAAAGGAAACTGGAGATCAGAGACACATTTAATCCCTGGATCAAGCTATGTCAGACTAAATTATGCAAATTTTATTTACATAAGCTAAAATAACTGTTCATTTTACTTTCTTTCAGTTGGAGTTGAAATTTCTGTTGCTTGCAACTTTAAATTTCTTTTTATTACATTTTATTTTAATGGTGTGGGGTACAATTCAGGATTAGATATACAAGTGGTCATTTTAACTGACACAGATATTCAATCATGTAATTGAGGAAAACAGTATTTTAGAAATAAAAGTATTGAATGTATAGAAGGCAATGTTGTGATAATAGCAATTGATTGATTACTTGATATTGACTGACTGATGATTGCCACATTACTTGATTAATTAATTGACTAATGCATTTATCCATTTTCAAACATTTTATTGAGCATCTAAAATTTGATATGATGTTAGGTGCATTCTGTTGGTGTACACAGCAGAAAAATCACATATGGTGTTACCAAAATGTTATTATAACTTTAAATGAGTAATACAGGTATGTTCCAATTACCTGGATATTGCAAGATTGTTTTATAAGGAAGCAGGGAAGTGGCAGGGTTGAAAAGAGTCTCATGTTGCTTGCATGCAGTATTTAGTTTGATTTCCTTTTATTTTCCCTTTCTACTCTGCTGTGTCTGGGCTAGGAAAGCAATAAATTTCTCAAATCCAGGCTATCACTAGCATTTACTGTTAAAATTAATTCACCTTCAGCAATAAATATGTAGAAACTATGTATAGTGATGTGCTGATAAACGTTTAGCAACTCACTCTCCAAGTATTGTGTGATTTTTTTTTACATTAAGAAGTAAGACAAAAGTGAAACAACACAGACATATGTTGAAATTTCACTTGTTTCTCAATGACGTGGGTGACATTTTCACTCAATCAGAAGATAGTTTTCAAAAATCAGAAGAATATTTCTCATTTTGTGCTTTAGGCCCTGTACACTTTACGTTTAATTTGTGTTATTCATATTTTCTCCATCACACTCTTAAGTTTCAGTACACAAAAAAATAATAAATCACACCTTAATTTTTACCTTTGCTGATTTCAGTGTTGTAAATACTCCTACTATGATCAATTTCAAGTTACTGAGGTAAGCGCTGAATGTTCTTTGGGTAAAAAAAAAAAAAAATCTGTTATCATCTTAGTCCATGAAATTTCAAATAGGTAAATTAAAGTATTTGGTCCACCACATTAATACCACATACTTTTATAAAGCATAAGCATATCCCCCCAGTCTCCCAGTAGGACCAGGTGCAGATACGCTATCTGTTCCCTAAGAAAAAAGAACAGACAACTTCTCTCATTCTTGTTTTCTTCCTCCCACACTTACTAACTGCTGCTTCTGACCTTCCTGAGAAACTTCTTGGTTTACAGGTACTATTATAAAAAGAATCTGTGATCTCTGAGTATAAGAGCGATCGACAGATATTTTCCTTTTCCATGGATGCATTGATAGATCCCTAATAACTCCATTATCAAAAAAAAAGGACAAAGAGGACACTTTCTTTCCTGCATTTGTCTGGTGCTTGTCCACATTTAATTGGTTTCTGTTTCTTTTTTATTTTTCCATTTGTTTTGGTGATGCACTCACATAGACTCTTTCGGTTGGGGTTGTCTCACGAGAATTTAAAACGTTTTCAAGCTGACTCTCTCTTACATAGACCTCCTCTCTTCCATGGAAAACACATGTTCATATTTTTACCCAACAGACTCTGGTCAGGAAATCTAATTTCAACTCAACACTAATTCTCCTTTGCTTTGGAAAATCCATTGTTTATCCTCTAGGTATCTCAATGGGAATCAGGTATCACCCCATCATACTGGCTCACTGTTGGAAACACATATCAAGCAAGTACTTCAGTCCCTTTCTTTATAATTAAGCAGAGGAGCTGACAAATGCACCACTTTCCTAGATGTGAAGGGTGTGTGTGTGTGTGTGTGTGTGTGTGTGTGTGTGTATGTGTATGAGGGAAGAGGGGAGACACAACATGCTGACTTTATTTATAAACATTGTTATTCCTTCTTACATGTTTAAACTTGTCACTTTAAATGTACACTCTGTTTCATGCAATACACCTATCAAGGTGCTTTTTCCACTTCTCAAAGCAGTTTTTGAATGCCTCAATTTTGATTTCTTTTGGTGCTTCTGCTGTTTTTTGTTTCACCTCTTCCACATCAGCAAAATGTTTCCCTTTGAGGACTATTTTCATCCAGCAAAGCAAACAAAAAGTCACCTGGAGGAGATCATATGAATAGGGAGGATGGGGCATGGCCATTTTTGGTCAAAAACTGCTGAACACTCAGCATGGTGTGGGGAGATGCACTGGTAAATCACTCATCATAAAATGGGCAAACGCGTTGAAAGAATCTTCCATAGCCGGGCGTGGTAGCTAGCGCCTGTAGTTCTGGCTACTTGGAAGGCTGAAGTGGAAGGATCACCCGAGCCCAGCAGGTTGAGGCTTCGGTGGCTGGGAGCATGCCACTGCACTCCAGCCTGGGCAACAGAGTGAGACTCCAACTCAAAAAAAAAAAAAGGAAAGAATCTTCCAGAAAAACTCACTGAAAAGCCAGCAGCAACCTCTCATAACAACACTAGC
Organism: Carlito syrichta; assembly: GCF_000164805.1. NCBI lineage: Eukaryota > Metazoa > Chordata > Mammalia > Primates > Tarsiidae > Carlito > Carlito syrichta. Next base: position 106,046 of record NW_007259912.1, read on the forward strand.
TGGTACACTGATACCCATGGATTCCTAAAACACTTACCTATTGGGGGAAGCCCCGTATTACAACCTATACCACAAGAGACCCACCCTCCAAAAGATAATTCCTGTGTGTGTGTGTGTGTGTGTGTGTGTGTGTGTGTGTGTGTGTGTTTAATATCAAGGCAAAATTTTCCAAACAAATCTTCCATGCAGAATCCTGTGCCAATCTGAACTCTTTTCACGTGATCCCACAATTCAAGAGATATGTAACTGATTTTTGACTATATCCTTTAACATTTTGCATATAATATTGTACCTACTTTGGAACGTAGCATCTGTTAGTTCTTAATACCTTAAACAAAACTTGCATTTTAGCTAGTTATTATATTATAAAGGTAGACAATATCCTGAAATTTTTCTAATTTACTATCAAAAGCTATTCTGTCTTGGACTCAAGCAAAGGAAAATGTATCCACACACAAACATACACATGTGGATAGATAGATGTCACACATATGACATATCATTGTATTTAAAATGGGAAGACAGACAAATTTCATCAAAAAAGATGAAATCAAATACATCTAAAAATCCATCATCCAGGAAGATCTGCATTGAAAATTGTTAGGGCATGGATAGGGTGAGGGTGAGATGGATGGAGAGAGAGGGGTGCAGGGAGGGACGCAGCACCGGTGGAGCCAGCAAGCCGGAGGTGCCGCGCTGGCAACCCAGAGATCCGAGTAAATGCAAAGAATTGCTACACACAGAGAGGCGAGAGAAGATAAGATTTATTTAAGAAAAGTTCATCCCCCATAGACAGGGAGAGGGCCTACACTCTAGGTGAGTGTGGCAGTGTAAACCCCGCCCCCCAAGCCCTGGCTTAAATCCTTTCCCTTGGAGATGTAGACGTGACTGCCATGACTTCCTTACCTGTAGATGTCCTGGAGAACCTGTAACACAGAGACCCACTCATGTCCATCCACATTATCATAGCCCCTAGAGAAGGGTATGACAAGGATTCTAATGCTCCTGCACCTTCCTGAATGACATTCCTTAGAGCTAATGAAGGGTACATTTGCCCTTATCTCTTAGGCGATCCCAGTGGGTAGCTTCGGGGATCCTTGACTTCCCTGTAGATACGGCCCATTCTACTGGAAGACTGAATCCCCATCCCCACCTGCTCCCCCCCGAGAGGTCATAACTTTTGTAATTGCAAGTTTCATGACTTTTACAATCCTTGTTCAATGCATGATGTCTTAGACCTTGTAAATTCCCTTTACTCTAGGCAAGCTTGATTGCCACTGTGAGATATCTCTGTTACCTGGAAGTCTGTTTCTGAAAAGACAAAGACGGTAAAGTTAATTTTACCTAAAGTGTGCATTTCTCCAAAAGCATAGCTTCTACTTTCTCATCATTGTATTAAGGTTTAGGAATGAGATGAAAAAATGACTTTCAGCTCTCAGTCTGTCTTTTTAAAAATTTTATTTTGCGCTCATGCAAATAAAAATAGGTACAAAAATAGACTCCCTTTCATTGTCCTCCAGTACTTGAGTTGTCTGCTCCCAAATGTCTTGTTAGGTACCAGAATCATACTGGGGTCTCCAAAGTGTTAAGTTAAAAATCTCCCAGTAGGGGCCTCCAAATGTTAGGTCAGACCTGGGGAGGAGGGTGGGGAACTGGGGAGGGGGTGTCTAGAGTGCAATCTGGTGCTGCACAAAAGATGCAAAGGAATGCGCAGGATTTAGATCAGAAAACATAGTTTACTTAGAAAGTAAATTAGAGAGAGAAGAAAGAGGAGATTCACCTTCCCAAGGTAGGGGAGGGGGCCAAAGCCAGGACACATGGTGACCATAGCTCAATGAGCCACATGAGTTTAACAAACCAATAGTCCTTCACTGCTGGGAGTTGAATCCTTTTAAACTTCCCATTTGATGGGGGAAGGTCATTAAGATGACTGGACGGTGGTCTGCTCCATGTCATCACATGGGCAGGTAGACACAGGTACTAATGCCAGATGATGGATGTCAGGCAGATGGGTAGGCCGGTAACATGACTATTGCCATGTTTATGGGGTTGGTCTGTTATGAAAGTCACCTAGGGCTGATTAGGTTAACTTGGATCTTATGGGTGGAGTCAAATACTTAAAATAGGAAAGCTAATTAGTATAAAATAAGCTGGGGAAGGGCTTGTAAAACAATTATCAATAGCTACTTCTAAGAAACTGGTTCTGAAATTGGCTAGGGATTAGAAGGCAGATTAAAGTGAACTGCTAGAGAAACACAACAAAATTAAGCAATGTTAAAATGGCTGCTCATTGGGTATATTGACTCTATCTTATATCTTTTCACCTCCTTACTTTTATACATGGTGGTCGAATTCCCTGTAAGCAAATAAAAACCTTTTTGAATTTTAAAGGCAATATGTGTTTTATTTTATGAATATAGCAATTCTTCCTTAACTCATTATTATTATTATTATTAAATATCGTAGTGGAGTTTGTGTTTCTATGTAAACCACACCACTATGAACACATTGCATGTGTATCATTAATATTGATATATTTCCTTTCAGCAACCACAGTAATACTGCCATTTTTGGTGTGTATTTGCATTTTAATAGGTATTAAGCCTTAAGCCAAAGGCACACATTTTTAAAATAGAATGTCAGTTATCAGTTAATGGGAAAGGGATATATTTGGAGGACATCTTTTCCTTTTCTTTTCCTCAAGAAATCTCAGTAATTAGACAATTGCACATGACTGCCTACTCATAAATCGAAGTAAAATTATATGTGTTATTCATATAATAAGCCCCCTTAATTATTAATATTTTGGCAAATAATCTAAAACCAAGGAGTAGTTCTAAAAATATCTATTTGCAGTGATCTACAGCAAATGTAAATGCTTATGTAAAATTCATTTAAACTTCTCACATCTGCTAAATCAGGTTAGCAATCTGACCTAGGAGTCTCTCTCTGCATTACGTTGGTTCATGCTCCTGGATTATTAAAAAGAAAAATTATTTGCCAGAGGATTATGAAATAAACTAGTAAAAATTAGGAGCAAAATGGAGGTAATGCTCTCCATATATGTTTTCAATCTTCAGCATAAATTTAAGGAAGATGTGTAGATTTTTAAAAATTATATATATCAGGGTTTTAAAAATTTTATTATTCTGAATTCTGAGGCCATTCTGCAAATTTTAGGAAAATACCATGGTGATAAGTAACTCAAGTGCTTTTGTTTCTCTAGAATTGCGCATTACAATAAGTGATTTGCATAATAAATAATTTGCATTCTAAATGTAAATGAGTTTAAGGAAAGTGACTACACTAAGAATGTCAAGCTGCAATTCTCATCTCCTAGTTGCCTTTACATATGGTAAGAGAGTATAGATGATAGCTAATTTAAGACTAAAAATGTAAACTTTTGGAAAGTAATGTTCCACACTGTTCAATAAAATGCACAAAATTGCAGGAGGTATTTTATTTTCCAAGGTTGAGAATTTAAAGATTGGACCTTTTAAATGTAACTATCTTAACAATTTGTCAAATTATATTACTCCCTTAGAGCATGATTGTTTCCTTATGTGGTTAGCTTTAAAAACGTAAATAAATAAAACAAACCAACACCAATGGCAACAATAAGTAACACTCAAATTTCAGACATTTCCATTATTTAAAAAAGATAATATATCCCTATGATATGTGCAGCAAAAAACCCCAAAAAAACAAAAACCAAAAATCAGGTCAGGCAACTTTTAAAAACTGCCAGTTGCATAACATTTAGAGAAGCAGCATTTTACTTAATATTTGGTATCATCAAAAGGAACTCCTTAGCATAAGCCTTTCTTAATTTATATTATTGGAGAGGGGGGAAAAAGTGATTCTGTGCCTTTAATTTCCCTTTCTGAGCGAGGAAAAGCTGCACACCACTGACAGGCTCACTTGTTCCCGTCTTTAATGTGCAATCTGTTTTCTCCAGCGGAGGGCACTCAGTGTATCACAAACTCAAGCATTAGCACCAACAAGCTCTGAGCATCATCAGTCTCTGGAAAGCCTTCTGAATTAGACAAGGGCTGCCTCTCAGCACAGCTACAAAACACTTTAAACCTGACCAGCTAAATGGATAAACCTAGCCTGCATAGCTTTTAAACTGGGGTCTCATACAGCACAGGAGGCCTACTTGCTTCAAGAATTGAAAATCCAGAGGATGAATTGCTTTATCTGGGAATGGCAAAAGCCAGCACAATAAGGAATGCCAGGTATTCTGAAGATTTCCTTTTTTTCCTCTCTTTTTACAGAGAAGTTGGTTACCTCCGAGATGGGCTGTAGCTCTTTTGCACAGATTGCCAATTACTGCTGATGGGTCTCTGGTGAATTACACAATGGTCCTCAGAGCCTAGAGGCCCTCCCCCTCCCCACCACCCCACCCCCACGGCTTCCTTTTTCCTACCCCCCCATCCCACCCCGTGCTGATTTTTTAAAAATATATATGTATATATATTTTTTGCCTGTCCTCTCCGGGGAAGTTTGTATGGGGCTACTAGCTCACATGCGGGATCAGAATGGTGTGAATGACAGCCGCACTGTGTCATGAAGGTGGTGGTGGTTTCAGCACGAGAGACCAAGTAAGAAGAAAGCTGAGAGAGGGGGGAAACGTTTTTGGATGACAAAGGATGGGTAAGTGAACTTTTGTTGTTTTCTTCTTAGCGAAGCTGATCCCCTTGGCTTCGTATCCTCAGTTGTGGCATTAGCTGATAAAAGACGGGGTAACAGGCAAAAAGCAGCAGCCTTTGAGTTTGCCAGTTGACTCACTATAGTTGCTATTATATTTTTAGATCATTTTCCTTTTTGCAGTGTTTTTTTTTAATCCATAAATGTATAACACGAACTTAAACAGACTCTGGAGAAATAGCTTTAAGACTGTCTCTGCCGTCTGCATATCCACAGCTTGGGAATTGAGCATGAGATAAATATTGTGTTTGCTTCTATTTCTTGGTAATATTAGCTATGCTTGTATTTCTGGTTGCTGTCAGGATGACTATTAACACTTTACTGAGTGTGTGGAGGGGTGGGGTCCTTACTTTATCAGAGGTTGCATAAGGGCTTGTTTTATCTTTGAAGCAGGATCCTGAACACAGCTTCCAAATTTCCAGCAGTCATTTGCCAGTCTTATTTTTTCAAGTGTGACTGGCTTCCCCCCCCCTCCTGTCTGGGAGAGCTGGAATGTATTTCAATGAGTCTGTGGCTGGCAAGAGGACAGAGAGCAAGATCGGATTTTAAATTTAAAAAAAAAAAAACTTAACTGTTTGAGAAGAAGGACGATTTTTAGATTAGGGGTTTGGTTGATTGCCTTTTGGTTGAAAAGATGAAATTTTCAGAAAAAAAAGAAACGGCATCACGTGTTTTTTTTTTTTTAATCATTAAGAAATAATAAGTCTACTGTTAACAGGGGAAAGAAGTCCCTTAACATGCAATGACTTGGAAATGCAGCATAAGTGCCAATAGATTGCACTTTGCAGGCTTTCAGAAGTTAATGGAGGTGGGGGAAAAAAAGGCAGCGAGATATTTGAGCAGGTCGGGATGGTGGAGAGGATAGTAGTCTGCTGTTTCTTTCCTTGTCTGCCTTCAAATTTGCAAAAGCAACTCTATTTAAAATAACAAGCTAATACTATACAAGGTTGTTTTGCATGTTTATGGAAATGTGTCATAAGAATTTGACAATCTCAACTTTGGTGTGTTCTCTGTTGTGAGTAGTTAGATGTCGTAGCCCCTGTGTCACTTGACAGGGATCTATGCTTATTAACAATTTGAGAGCACCTCAGACTCTTATTAGTCTTCATCCCGTGCTTCATTGGCTGCCTATACTAGTCTCAATGCTATTTTTTTCAGAGCTCATATGTTGCCATCCCATTATGCAATAAGTATACAATTTTAGGCAGGACAAACTTAGGTTACCTTGACAGCTCACTGAAGCTCTTTTGCCAAATCACAGTCTGTTTGCTCAATTAGGAAAGATGTACAAGTGTTGGGTTTACTAAGTTACATTTTTGCCCTTCTTGGAAGATACAGTGCACTTCCTATAGGTACCGTTGTTTGACACAGTGACTAGCCAAATATCACTGTTATTAAAATGTCGGCGTTCTGGGACGAGAAGGGCTCTGCCCCTTTCGGTGTCGAGGTATATAGAAACTCCTGAAACTCGAAAAGGCATTTTTTCCCCTTAGTTCTATGGCACTGTGGTGATCTCAAGATCAAGGAAGAAAGGATGCAACCTAAACAGCAAACATGCAACACTGAAGAAAATACTGCCTTACACGTTAAATGCATTGTCCTTAAATCAACTGTCCCATTCCTGCACTAGAGGAAATGCCCCGATATTGGTAAGCTGCTGGTGATTTATGTTAATAGCTTCACAATGTGCATCTGTCTTCTTTTTAATATCGTAGGTTTCCATTTAATTACGCAGCTGAAAGGCATGAGTGTGGTGCTGGTGCTACTTCCTACTCTGCTGCTTGTTATGCTCACGGGGGCTCAGAGAGCTTGCCCAAAGAACTGCAGATGTGATGGCAAAATTGTGTACTGTGAGTCTCACGCTTTCACAGATATCCCCGAGAACATTTCTGGAGGGTCACAAGGCTTATCATTAAGGTTCAACAGCATTCAGAAGCTCAAATCCAATCAGTTTGCCGGCCTTAACCAGCTTATATGGCTTTATCTTGACCATAATTATATTAGCTCAGTGGATGAAGATGCATTTCAAGGGATCCGTAGACTGAAAGAATTAATTCTGAGCTCCAACAAAATTACTTATCTGCACAATAAAACATTTCACCCCGTCCCCAATCTCCGCAATCTGGACCTCTCCTACAATAAGCTTCAGACATTGCAATCGGAACAATTTAAAGGCCTTCGGAAACTCATCATTTTGCACTTGAGATCTAACTCACTCAAGACTGTGCCCATAAGAGTTTTTCAAGATTGTCGGAATCTTGACTTTCTGGATTTGGGTTACAATCGTCTTCGAAGCTTGTCCCGAAATGCGTTTGCTGGCCTCTTAAAGTTAAAGGAGCTCCACTTGGAGCACAACCAGTTTTCCAAGATCAACTTTGCTCATTTTCCACGCCTCTTCAACCTCCGCTCGATTTACTTACAGTGGAACAGGATTCGCTCCATCAGCCAAGGCTTGACATGGACTTGGAGTTCCTTGCACAACTTGGATTTATCAGGAAATGACATCCAAGGAATTGAGCCGGGCACATTTAAATGCCTCCCTAACTTACAAAAATTGAACTTGGATTCCAACAAGCTCACCAACATCTCACAGGAAACTGTCAATGCATGGATATCATTAATATCCATCACCTTGTCCGGAAATATGTGGGAATGCAGTCGAAGCATCTGTCCTTTATATTACTGGCTTAAGAATTTCAAGGGAAATAAGGAAAGCACCATGATATGTGCAGGACCTAAGCACATCCAGGGTGAAAAGGTTAGTGATGCAGTGGAAACATATAATATCTGCTCTGATGTCCAGGTGGTCAACACAGAAAGATCACACCTGGTTCCCCAAACTCCCCAGAAGCCTTTTATCATCCCTAAGCCTACCATCTTTAAACCTGATTCTACCCAACCCGCTTTTGAAACACCAAGCCCTTCCCCAGGGTTTCAGATTCCTGGCACAGAGCAAGAGTATGAGCATGTTTCATTTCACAAAATTATTGCAGGGAGTGTGGCTCTGTTTCTCTCCGTGGCCATGATCCTCTTGGTGATCTATGTGTCTTGGAAACGCTACCCAGCCAGCATGAAACAATTCCAGCAACACTCTCTCATGAAGAGGCGGCGGAAAAAGGCCAGAGAGTCTGAAAGACAAATGAATTCCCCTCTACAGGAGTATTATGTAGACTACAAGCCTACAAACTCTGAGACCCTGGATATATCGGTTAATGGATCTGGGCCCTGCACATATACCATCTCTGGCTCCAGGGAATGTGAGGTATGAACCATGATCCTCCTAAAAGCATTTCTACTGCGGGGAAGGAGAGGTAAATGTTTGAAGCTGTAGAGGTGTCTCTAATCACTAGAAAGATTAATGACCCTTTGCTTTTGGGTTTTGCTTGGTGTGAAAGGTTGCTTAATTAAATTACAACCGCCAGGAAATTGACTGCTTTTTTTTTTTTTTAATGGTTGAAACTTGAAGGAAGTTCATTCAAGGATAAGTTGGAATAAAGCACTATGTTAAAACATCTGCTTTTTAACAGTTTGTATACAGGGGTTGGACTTCAAAACACACTTACAAACAAAACTCTTTTCATTCTGAAATTTATGTCTGGTTCTTAGTGTTTGACTTTTGTAATGGAGTACACAGAAGAAGGGGCCAGCTTAATTTAAAAATAAAGTGAGATTACCAAAATTCCAAGAGGTAACAAAGATTTAAACCAAAGAGCAATTTTCCCAAGGATTGATTTTGTTGTAAATTTTTAGTTTTAATTAAAGCAGGCAACAGGGCTCTCATACCCACATTACTTGCCATTTAGCTAACTATACCAGCATCAAGAATGTCAGAGGCCTACTGTGTAGTTATACCAGGTTTTTAAGGCTTCTTTCTTTTCCTTCTTTCCTTTTTTTATTCCTTTTCTTTCCTTCCTTCCTTCTCTCCTTCCTCTCCCTATTCCCTTTCTTTTTAATTAGTGGGACATAGATCACTTGGTAAAGGTTTTTAAAGTGCTGTGTTTAATCAGAATGAAACTTCAGTTTCATGCTTTGACTTTGTCCCTGGTAACTAAAATCAGGTCACAATGCTGTAGATGATTTAGTAATACCAAAATGACAGTCAGACAAGGACTGTTTGTCAGTATTGCTGTCATCTCCAAAAGAAATGATATGTATTCTTGTTAGACTTATATAGAAATTAAGTAATGCAAATATTTATAAATGAAAAGAGAGAAGTTTGAGTTCCGGGTACTTGCTTCTTTTGTAACAAAGGAAGGCATATATTTCGTGTGATATTATTTTTATTTTAATAAGAATAAGTTTGGACCCAGCTTCTGATTATTTAATTTTAAAGATCACTTGTAGGAACATGTTAATGAGTAGAAAAATAGTCACAAATTTCCAACCTGTTAATAAGTAATGCTGGATGTAAATTGTTCTTTTCTTGGTAAAGTTGATTATGATGTACAGAGACTGTGATAACCAAGGACTTGTTGCTGGAGTAAACTAGTAAAGAGAGGTTACGTTCTGGCAATATGCTGTTTCAGTATCTGATCTTAGATGATTACTTTTTCAAAAGAGAGTTTTAATGAGTACTTAAAGATATTGCCCTTTCTATTGCTAGTTATAACAGTTGGAAAATATAATTTGCTTTTTGATAGTATATACTCCAATCTTGCCATAGTCCTAAATGCAGATGCTAATGAAAATGTCTTCAGACAAAGCACTGAATTTGAAATAGTCTCCAACTCAATACAATTTAGATTATTGAACTGTTCTTCACAAAGTTTATTTTCTCCTTTTTTGTGTAACATTGAAAACAAAAGTAATCTCAGATAACAAATCTCTAAAAGAAAACTGTATAAGCAATTGCCCTTAAAAATTAAAGAGAATAAATGATTTTTCATAAAAGTCTTACAAAGCTTGATGTTTTTATTGTAGGCCCACATTTATAGAATATACTTGAATATTAGTAATACAGGTTCCTCCTATTTTATTCTGGGTTCTTCCTGTATTTTGTGACCCTTTTAAAGGTTAATAACATAAAAAGCAAATAAAAATCTGGGTCCATTAATTCAGTTTCTCTTCACTTTTGAAGAAGAATGTTGATTTCTATTTTTATGAATAACCAAAAAGGAAGATTCTTAAAGAAATAGAATTTGAGAACAAGAGTTCTAAAACTTTTCCATAAATCTTAAATTCCATAGATTATTCCTTAACAAATTCTAGGCATTGCCATGAGAGAGACAACATTAAAAGATGTTTTATTCGATAAAAATGTGTGTGTAAAACACATTTTGGTAGCGTATGTGTTATTAAGACTATGAAATTATGTGATATACTTTAAAGTCATGAACTTGCACTAGCATTGTTGGAAACAAGTGTTTTGTTAAGACTTTCAAAATGAAGGAGTTCTGTTAAAGATTGAAATGATGTTGGGTAAAAATGACAACACTCTTAAAGCAGATCAAACTCTCCCTGCCCTAAAATGTGGAAAGTGGTAGACTGTACAATTAAGATCATTATGTTCACTTGGAATAAGGAGAGGTGCAATAAAGCTATATTTAAATGAATATTAACTTGTCTTGAAAAACAAACATTGTGGCAGTCACCCCTCTTTTTGACAGGGTGTTTGGTGTATTTATAGGTGGATATAAAAAATGAGGAAAACCAAATTCTTATAAATTGCTATTAGGGAAAACTTAAGTTTTCCTCTTTTTTGTCATCAGAATGAAATTTCTCCTGTTGGGAAATAATGTTTTTTTTTTTGGAGAGAACTTCTCTACAAAATGAAGCCAAGAGAGGACAATTTGTCAAAGTATACAGTGTTTTAGGAAGTAGAGATATACTGAATTTTAGCCTGGTGTTGTTTGCACACATCTCACATATCAAATGGAAAACCATAAATACATTTATAATTTTGTGAAGTAGATTTTTTATAAATTAAAAACAACAAACTTGACCCAATAAAGCCATAAATGTTTAATTAGAAAACTTAGCACCCAATGCCAATTTTTCTAAGATAGTGCCTTGAACAAATACAAATAGCAGTAAATTAAAATTTCCACTTTCCACTTAACTTTATATTCAGTTACCATAACCTAAATATAGTTAAAATATTCATGATGTCTGTTTCATTTTTGAGGAAAAATACGTATGTTAAGATTACTTCCTAGATTGAGATCTGGGAACCACCACACAAATATAGCATGCAATTTTTAAATGAAACAATTTTGGCTCTATACTTTGCAAGTTTTAATTCTGAAAAGCCCATGTGCAAATACCATACTAATAAATTGTGAGATAATATTTTAATAACTTAGGCAGTAAAAATCACTCATATCTATAAAAGAGAAATAGAGTAGATAGTTATGAATAATTAATATGATGTATGGCACAAGTATAAGAGATACATACATCTCAATCATTATACTTGGAGTGACTCCGTGTGTTAGGTTGAACTGAACCATATAACTTTTCTGTCTTTAATAAGTACTCAAGAAAGAGAAGTTAAAACCAAAAGGATACAGCTTTGCTTGAAGCTTGGTAACATGTTATTACAAATAGAGAAAATTGTAACTATTTACTTTTGAAAATAGTTTGGTAAACTTTTCACAATTTTTTTTTTTTTTTTTTTTTTGAGTTGGAGTCTCACTCTGTCACCCAGACTGGAGTGCAGTGGCCGCTCCCGGCCACCGCAGCCTCGACCTGCTGGGCTCCGGTGATCCTTCTGCCTCAGCCTTCCAAGTAGCCGGAACTACAGGCATGCGCTACCAAGCCCGGCTGATTTTTTGATTTATTGTAGAGATGAGGTCTTGCTGCCCAGGCGGGTCTCGAACCCATGGGCTCAGGCAATCCACTCACCTCAGCCTCCCAAAGGCGTGGGATTACAGGCTGAGCCACCGAGCCCGGCAACTTTTCACAATTTTATCTCATTAAAATATTACAAGGATTATTATGCTACTTTATTCTGTATACCAAATTTTTTTCTTTGAGTTTGTAAAGAACAACATTTTGAATACCCTAATTCTTCTAGGATTTGTTTTCTCAACTGAAAATAGAAAGGAATCTTTATATGCTAGCCAATGTGAATACAGGGCAAAAGAGAATATTTCTAGTTTGTCTTTTACATTAAAAAATGAAATTGATGAAAAAGTAAAATGAATGAAATCTCTAAAGAGATTCTTCATCCAAAGTATTTTAAAGTTAAATAATTGAAATATGAAGTTTAATGATTCCATGATGCTAACAGTGCTGCCATTATGAAAATGGCAGTAAAGGTGACAGTGTAAGTATATATTTTCCAAATATTTTTGTTACAGTCCTCAAAATCAAGTAGAATAACAAAATATGTTAGTTGTCAGTATGGGGTTATGGTATTTCTTTCACTGTAATGCAGTGGGTGGTATAGACCATTTCTCATAGTAATTTACATTTATTGAATGTATTAGGTCAAGTTTAAATTAGGGATATAAGGTGGACTATTAACTTCTTTTGACACTTTAGAAATTGACATTTTGCAGTGTAATGAATGAATTTTAAAGGACTATAAAGCATAATACATGCTTAAAGAGGATTCTAAGTGAAGCAGATCCTGTGTCATTGAGTTTAGTTAACACTTTACCAATAAAAAGTTATAAAAAAAACAAACTTTATTTAGGTGGGTGACTACTACCATGTCATGGTAAAATGTTATAATTGAAACCATATTTTTATATTCAAATAGAATATTTGTGTGCATGTTTTGTATGAGTTTATATATATATATGTTTGTGTATATATGCATTATCTGTATGGGCATGTACATAGAGAGAAAGAGAGAGAATATAAATATTGTTCTATCAGAATAAATGTTCATTTTGATCATCTGAAATATTAGTCAAAAAAAATTGGGGTTACTAGTACCAGGATCTCTTAGTCAAGAACATAATTCTTATGGTAAATGTTTTAACATCTCTAAAAATTATAAGTATCTCACATCTACATAGTCTAAAATTCTCTTTAAGTCACAAAATTTAACATAATCAAGTCTGTATTTATATTATTTTGTCATTTTTTGATGTGACGTTGAGCTAATCACTTCATTTCCCTGTGACCCATGGCTTAAATGAATGTATTCAATTGGCACAATATTTCCCAACACAAATCTTCAGATTAATATAAACTCTGTAAAATTTCTATGGTCATTCTCAGGACTAAAAAAAGCAAGATGAGATATGAAGACAAAATTGAGCTATTGATACTCATTCGTAATAAAAAGAAAGAACTTCTTGGGTTATTAAAAATCTGATGTTCAGGTAAACAGCCATAAGATTTCTTTCTACTTGAGGGGAAAAGGTGTAACACACACACACACACACACACACACACGGATAAGCACATGCGTGCATACTCCCATACATATATATGTCTTTTACATTCTACCAAATAACTTATCTTGAGAGCACTTAAAACTATGACTTCTTTTTAAAACATTGATTGCCTGAATTGATCTGATTAAAATCTATTTGTGAATAGAATTTTCATTAGAATTTTCAAATGATAGTAGAGTGACAGCTGCCAAAAAGTCTGACATGGCTAATTTAGGAAAGATTTTAAACTGACATTAAATGGTCCAATTTTTTTCCCTAGAATTAACTGGTATTAACGTCTCATGGACAAGCTTTTAATACTTGGTTGCTCGTTAAGACTGCAAGCTTAGCAGTCTGAATGCAGGCTTAGGAATGTGTAGCTTTGGAAACACACAGTAATGGTCACGTTATACCAGACTCTTTCTTCTTGGGACTTTTTCTATATTCAGTAAAATCTAATCATCTCTAGTTCTTCTTAAGCATTTTGCATTATTTTATGCTTTAGAAGTTGCTCAGTAATATTATCGTTGGGGACTTGGTGACTCATCTGAATTTTCATGTCTCTAGAGTTTCGTGATTCACTAAATCAATGTAAAATAGTGGCAACCTGTATATCACTAGACAACTGGGAGCTTTGAAAAATTGGTATGTCTTTTGATCAGTGAAAATCACGAAGTGATGTTGAATATGCTTTAAAAATTAAAATTGCTTTTTATAGTATCAGAAGAACCATCATTCACGAAGTCAGCTTAATAAAAATCTCAATATTCTTAAAAAGAAAAAGAAATTATGGAACTATTTTTCTCATGTACTCCATAAACTATTAAAATGGTAACTATAAGTTAAGAAAGGATGTGAAAAAGCACAGTATCTCCTAAGGTATCAAAACAATTGGCTTTTTAATAAACACCTGCTTGCAATTGCTAGTTATGTACAAAGGTTATGTATTTAAAATCCTGCTAAAGAATTTTAAAAAAATATTTTCACTGCCAAGAAAAATTAAAGTCTAAGCAAACATAACTACAGGAAATTAGCCCTTTAAAAGTAAAGCTGACTGACACGGCATGCCTACAGCCCCAGTTGCTTAGGGGAGACTGAAGTGGGAGGATCACTTGAGCCCATGAGTTCAAGAATGTTGTGCTCTCTAATTGCACCTGTGAATAGCCATGGCTTTTCAGCATGGGCAACATTGTGAGATTCTGTCTCTGAAATATTAAAATAAATAAATGAATAAATAAGTAAATAAGTAAATAAATAAATTAAAAGACTTTATTTAAAAGTGTGTAAACTTTGACTTCCAACCAAATGTATACATTGTAATATTTATAAACATAGATTTTGACAATAAAATGACAGCGGAGGTAATACACATTAATAAAACCTTTTTAAAATGGTGAGACTATAAACAATTCGGAAATATTTTGTCGGAAAATTCTGAAAACACATGACTAAAAGGAAACGCTGAATACAAACTGATACCTGAATACAAATGGATATCAAAAGAATAAAAAAGCAAATACATAACTAAATAAAGTTATGGTATTTAGCATTATTGTTTGTACATGGAAAGAAAATAGGCTAATATTTTAAGGCTATATAAATGATATCCTTAATTATAAATATGAAAGTAACTTTGAGATATTATTAAAACAGTCATATACAAGCACCCATGTACACTATATACTTATTTCAAAAATACTGAAATGTATATTGAACACACACAGTAGAATAATGCATTTTACTTTTGAATAGACACAGTTTTGTACTCACTTTGTTCATTGTGATTGTTTCAAAAGTAAATATTTGTGGGAAATACTCAAAAAGAAATTTAAAGACCTAAAAATAAATTCCTCTGTCATTGCCTCAGTTTACTATGATTGTTTACTAAATTTTGAGATGTCCTTATCACCATGTCTTGGAAAGTGTGTTCTCTTCTTTACCTCATTTTTTGATCAATTTGTTTACTAAATTCTCGGATTTCAGAGTCAGGTGAGAAAATGTAATTATTAAGTCAGGAAGAAGTGTCATCCTTTTTTTTTAAACACAAATTCTCTTAGTGAAAGACATTAAGATGCAGTGAACAGTTTTTAATTGCAGGTTTTTAAAAGAAAATTATAAGGTAAAGGGAAAGTAACTCTAACCTCAAAACTTCTGAGAAAAAAGTTATAATTTTAATTTTTACTCAATATTTTCATGATTTGAATCTTCAAATCTCATTGATTTTAAAACTAAAAATGTATTAATTTTTAACATTTTAGATGTTCCAAAACAGACAAGTTAAGATGAATATAGGTGGGTTATTTAAGAGAAATCTTTTTTTTTTTTTAGGATCTAAATAAGTGAAATGTATACTTCAGAATAAGAATATATAGAGTTATGGATTAATTCTGTTTGGGTGGAACTTTTAAAGTAAAAACAAAACTATATGGACACTAATTTTGGAATAGCAAATGAAATGGCAAAAGGAAAAATGTCTAAAGACATTTTATTGTGAAAAGGCAATGCTACTTAACGCATATTTACTGTATATTTTCACCTTAAAGAAATAACAATTGTTTAGCTGCCTTGCTTTAAAACCAAATGTCATAAAATAAAGCATTGATATGGCACTGATTTTATTAAGACAAACAGAAACTGTCTTTCAGTATAAATTCCGTCCTTCTTTTCATTTCTTTCCTGCTCCCTCAAGTCACATTTACTGAACGTAGCTTCCTTCATTTG
Source organism: Carlito syrichta (assembly GCF_000164805.1). Lineage (NCBI taxonomy): Eukaryota > Metazoa > Chordata > Mammalia > Primates > Tarsiidae > Carlito > Carlito syrichta. The sequence goes on from NW_007259912.1 coordinate 121,807, forward strand.
TTCTTGAAGATTTATATATTTGAGTTATTAAGAATTGTTAAAAGTTGATTTATTGTTTCCTTTGACTCATATTCAATATATTTTTGTTCAAATGACACATTTAAAAATATTGCTTGTTTGTGTCTTCATGCATTGGATCAGGATGCATTTCACTCTTTATTACTTTGACATTTACATTTTTAAATTGACGCCAACTATTGTCAGTTGTTTCTTATTAGACTTAAAAAAATAATGGAAATATAAAATAATTATGCCTGAGTGTTTCTTGGTATGATCATCATAGATGAAAAATTGATATTTTCTTCTGTGTTTATAGATCTGTAAAAGTAATAGCAGAGAGGTCAGCCTTGAAGTTCTTTAGGTTGATGGTCAAACCACAGCATGGACCAATATTGCCTTGGTCCAGTGGTTAGATCAAGAGGTGAAAAAGAGGTCTCAAATTTGAAACTGACTCACTTTACTTCTTTAATATTGGACAAGTAAATATATATCTGACCTTTCTGTGATACACTTTAAAAAAATCTATTGAACTAGGATAATATCTTTCCAGTTAATTTGCTGAAATGATTAATGAGGTACTACTTGAAAACCACTCTGAACTCTTCCATAATAAGTTTCAGTGTAAATATAAATGATCATGAACCATAAGTCCTACTGTCTACTGAAAAATGCAAAATACAATGTAGCTGTATTATTTTCATTGTTATTATTAGTTATAATGATGGTTATAATACTCCCTGATGTAGAAACAAGTGTTGTGGTTACATTTTTACTAAAGTGAATAATAAACCTGACCTTTCAGTCCCTTGTCTGAGCTGTAATTTAGTTTGGATATTAGACCTGGTAATATTTAATAATACCCCAGGATTTGTAAAGTACTCCCTTGGCTGAATACTGTATTCACCTTTCAAAGAAAAGAGCATTTATTATTATTTTATTGGCACTAACTGTAGAAGAAAGTGTTACAGAAACGACTTATAAATTCCCATTGTCATCAAGTATTATACTTCAGTTCATTTTCTTAACAAGTGGAAGCAGTTTTAATTCCCCAAGTATTTATGCCTTACAAATGAGCATCTTCAACAATATGTAAAATAATCCTTAAGAAATTAAATGATTTCAAGACTAACTAATATTTCTCTAGCATATATATATATGTGGTGTGTATGTATATATATATATGTGTGTGTGTAATTTAGTGCTTTAACGTGTATAAGTATATTGGTTAAATATAATCTGTGTTCTTATTTTTTGCAGAAATACATATTGCATCATTCTTATTTCTGTCCTCATACTGTAATATATATTAAGGTTAAATGCATTTTTTAAGTCTTCCAGTGGAATATTTCCTATAATACTATTGTGTGCTATGAAACAAGAGAGGGTATGACTCATACTAGTCTTTAACAAAAAACACACTCCATACAGAACAAAAAGACAAACTGATAATGTTATCTTTGCTTGAGAAAACAAGTAATTGGAACAGCAGAATTACTCCAGTGTAAGGATTCTGACAGTTGCTGAGTATGTCTGTTCCAATTATGTATTGTGGAACTGGGGAAGTAACCACCAGTTGGATTCTCTGGACTCACTGTGAGGTGGACCTGAACTTACAATTTTATTCCTCGCCTGACCTCCTTAAGTCCTTACACTGACTGGAGGATCACAGTGATGTTTTGGATGTCCAAGAATTAGTGTCAGTTCAGAGTTAGTGTACAGTGATTCCCATACATCTGATTGCTTCACATTCACCTATGCATATTGGTAAATAGCTGTAGATTACACTGGGGAAGACTGGGAGAAAGATTAACATTATAATATTAAAATTTATAAATTATTGGTATTGTAGCAGGGTCTTTCCTCAATGGGATCTGGCCAGTCTTTCATTCAGTGGATTCTGGGTCTGTAAAGTGACTCAAGTCTGGGAATTTATTGTGGGGCTGTGACTCTCTGCAGGTCGTTCAAGTTAGATTTCTGTTCACTTGACCTAGAACCCTTCCCCTTAGGCAGCTCAAGTAAGAATTCAGACTGCCCATGCTCTTTTCTAAGGGCACCATGATCAACTAGTCAGCATCAGTTCTTTTGTAAATTGGACTATTCTGATTACTTCTTTGACTTTGCTATCATTATGATAATAAGGCTCACCTTGTCTTTAGTGATTAAGTGCTAATACAAGGCTTGTGGCACCCTGGGATTGTACTATTTTTTTCATTGCATTTAGGGATTCCAGTTTGTTAGTAGATATTATCACTATAACTTGTGAACGATAGAGAAAAGCAGCTTTTTTCAACCACTTTTCCTACTTCCTCTTGAGAGATGGTCTATAATACTCTAACCAGAATTTCTTTCTTTTCTTTTTTAACGTTTGGTAAATGCTGTTTAGATATCAATCTTGAATCTTGAGAAATAAAAGAAATTAAAATGTAAATATGTTATTAATCTTTTGCAAATCATAATCATTTTGGTTCTCTGTCAACTGGAGGTGTCTTTTCTTCAAATTACTGGAAGATAAAAGATGACTTGAAATCAATATTCCCATTTCTTCTTCAATTTTGGCATAACATATTCCTTGAGAATGTATATATGATTCTCCAACAAAATATGAAGATTAACAAGGATCATTGGTTTAGAACAAAGATAGCATTCATTCTCTTTCTCACTGTATTTTTTACTGAAAATGTATTAAAACAAATGATTAATTACATAAGGAAATATACTACTCTATGATGTTTCAGATCTTTTCTATTCTACTTCTACTAAATAATTAGATGCAGATTATGCTGAAATATGGTCAAGTAGAATTGTATGTATCAGCCTGATGCATTTTATTCTTCACTATTTTCTAGTTCTAAAATAAACAAATACTTCTGTAGGAAATACTTTGAAGTTGTTTATTAAAAAAAATTAAAATGTTGCCAAAAATTCTGAGATGCAGAGATAATACTTTAACAATTCTGGTACATTGCTTCTACCATATGCACAGGTATGTGGGTGTGACTTTTATACAAAATTAATTTGATATTAGAAACTGTATTTATACATTTGCATACTGTTACTTTAACATTCAATTTTTGTAACAATAGGACCACTTTTTAAAAATATGCATCTTTGAATGTACGTCCCAAAGATATGTCATATTTTACCTCAGCTTCTTTGTTTTGCTGGGACATTTGTGGGACTTCATTTTACTGTCAAGAATTTTTTTTAAAATTATTTCCTCATGTAGATACATTCCCAAAGAGAAAATACATGACCGGAAAGAATGAAAAATTTAATCTTTTTTGCTTATATTGCCACATTTCCCTCACAAAAATACATACCTTTTAAAAATAGTTTTTTAGATGGCCGCATACATTGTACAAGAGTTTCCATTTTCCCATATATACACCAACATTATTTATTATTTCTTTTTTCAACAAGTTGACATGTTATTTTTATAGCATTTAAACTTTCCATCTTTGGCTTTAGTGTAGTAGAGTCCTTTTTTTCACATTTTGTATTACTGGATTTTTTTTATCTTGAAATATGGCATAGGAACAATGAGATCAACAATAATGACAGTTTTTAAAATAATGTTTGCTTACATTGCTTTTATTTTGAAAAGGACTTTCTCATCCTATGCATGGTAAACATTCCCTATGTTTTGATCATTTCCTCTATAGTTTTATTTTTATATTTAATACTTAAATCTACCTAAAATATACTTTAGTGTATCATGTACAATAGAGAACTAACATGTTTTTCCACTAAAAAATTATATTTTTCCAGCATACTTTACTAAATAATAATGTGAAATTTTCATACATCCAGGTCATTCTTGTGTTTTTGATACTCTGCCCATGGATTCACTCTATTCTTATGTTGCAACCATATTTTCAAAAACCACTATAGTTTTTTAATATATTTTAAGTTTTATAAATAAGTGCCTTTGCTCCAGCCACTGAATTCCACATCTAGTTCTTAAAAATTATCTTTTTTCTTTTTGCTGTTTTTATTTGAAATAAAATTTTGCAACCTGCTCTCTATTCCCTGAGCATACACATATGGTATTTTGACTAGGATTATGTGAATCTATGAATCAATTTGAAAATAATTGAAATCTCTACAGTTGTCAAAAGGAAACAGTATGAAAAATATTTCCATAGAGCTCTATTTATATCACCCCTTTTTTGTGTCCCCAATAAGGATGAGTTGATTTGCTTTAGTTTGAAATTTTGCTACAGATATTATAATACAATAGATATGTCTATCAAAGTTAGAAACAAAAATATATATATATGTTTATGTACATCAATAGTTTGATTATATTTGTTAATTTTAATAGGCTAATTCTTCTGCAATTTCTAGTTTAAAATGATCTTGTAAAACTCAATGTATATTTTCTTTTCTCTAATAGTAATATTTGGTATTTATTTATAATTCTATATTCTATTGACAGAATTTTCCAGAATAATATTAAACAATTATGGTAACTTGGAGCAACTATTTTTGTTCCTAACTTTGATAGAACTATTTACTGTATATTTCTTTATCTTTTCGTTTATGTATTAAATGAAAATATACCTATACTAGTACATGGTAACACCGGACTTAAATTTTATACTAGTAGATGAAACACTTCCTTTTAGAAAAAGTTTACTTATCACAATTATCATAAATATAGTCTCATTTATAAAATGCATATTTATCAGAATGAACACTACATTTTGCTGAATGGAATTTTAGCATTTTTGGAGGCATTATTCCTCCCACACTTGGGTTTTTAATTTTAGAAATTATATATTTTTATTACCTAATAGTAAATGTTTGCATTTCTAGAATAAATTTTGTTTGTATCACATTATTTTCAGATCGGCTGTCATCGAGTTTATTTTTATTTGGCTTATAATTTTAGATCATCTTGTAATTAGTAAGGGGCCTTGATATTGTACTCTCTTTTTTTTTTCATTTTAAAGATGTGGGGTGACGTTCAGGATTAGGTATGCAAGTGGTCATCATACAGGTAAAGTTTGGGCCTCCCTTTATTTTCCACCTTGCCTGGTAGGGAGGTACAGTTAATAATTTCTCTTTTTCTGGTTTTGAAATGGTTAAAATAGTATGGAAATTATTTTTTTCCTTGAAATGCATAAAACATTCACTGAAAATTGTCTTGTAGAGTGCCTTCTTGGATATAACACTGAGAAAACATTATAAATCTTTGCCTTTTTTGTCATTGAACCAGAATGTTAAATTATAGTTCCTAGAAAAACACACATTTTTTTGAAAATTTAGCATGCATAATGATTTGTTGTATGTAAGAATTACTCTTAAATATATGTGCCAGTCATATATTTATTCATTCAATCACTATTCATAGTGAACTACCATGGTAGAAACTTTAAATGAGACATTTGAGCTCCTTGAATCCGTATTCTTATAAACCAGAATAAAATTGTTAGATCATTAGAGGTATTTTTTTCCCTTAAGATTGTAAACTCCTTACAGATGTACAATTTCTTTAGTCTTACTTTTTGTGTTGGTTTTGTTAATTTATCCATGTGTGTAATAGCTAAAGATCTTCAGATTTACTGACTATTTAGAAAGAACTTTTGGGAAATTATCTTCAAACTAAAGGGAATTATATCAATTTTCTACTTCTCAGGGTGTAACACTGCCTATATCTCCACCAACCCTCTCTCACATTAAGTAATTTTACCTTATCAGTTAACTTTCATTTCCTTATATAGTCAGATTATTTCTTTGATCTGGATCAGGAGTCAGCAAACTATTTCTGTAAAGAACCAGATAGTAAATATTTTAGACTTTATGGTCCATATGGTCTCTGTCACAACAATTTTGTCACTGCAGCACAAACACAGCCATAGAAAATATGTAAAAGATGAGTACACCTGTGTCCCATAAAACCTTATTTACAAAAATAGGTAGCAAGCTGTATTTAGCTCATGTCTTAGAGTTTGCTGACCCTAATCTATATCATCTGCACAGGCTTTCAAACATACTTGAGTATACTAACTACTCAAAAAAACCCTAAAACAAAACAGAAATTTCTTCTAGCCTGAAATTCTCGTGTGTCACTGCCCTGTCTTATTCTTCCCTTTCATGGAAAATATTTTCAAAATATTTGACACCAGTCTACTTCTCCCCATCAATGACTAAATGCTGCAATGTACGCGAGAGCATTTCAAGCCATCAAAATAGCTCTTGCTAAACTTGTCAGTATCACCACTAAATCTGATAACTTTTTTATTCTTTGCTTTACTTTTATAGTTCAATAACATTTAACACTTGCCTTTTCTTTCGCCTTCAAATATTTTCCTCCCTGAGTGTCGATATGTGGGATCATTTCTTCTTCATTTCAGCATGCTACTTTTTCATATTTTTGTAAGCTCAAATTCCTCTACCAGAAATGATTTATGACTGCACCCTTGCCTCTCCTATTCCACTATATTCATTCTTTCACACGCTCTCTCTCTCATCTTATTTACATATACATAATATACTGCTATTTATTTACTATAGATAAACAAGCTATTTCTCTGTTGTTGGACCTCTCCTGCGCTTCCCACATGTGTACTCATTTTTTTATTTGACAACTGAATTTAAGTGTTTGAGATACCTTAAGCCTATTTCCAGAAGTAAACCATAATCTTTCTTTTACATCTTTTTCTTCCCATGTTTCTTGTCTTATGAATGAAGCTCTCCATTTTTGGCAAGTCAGAATCTTAGAAATTATTGTTTGCAACAGCTTTACCTTCACACTCTATAAGCAATCTGCCATGAAGTTCTATTGATTTTACCTCCTAGATATCACTCAAATTCATCCAATATCTCTGTATCTATATATCTCAATATCTAAGCTAGCATCATCATTCATCCTGCTTAATCCTGTTCCTTTGGATTTATTTTCTATACAGCAGACAGGGTACATCTTTCAGAACAAAAGATGATCATGTTACCCTCATTCTTTATTCATTTGAAGCACTATAGTAGAGTTCTATTGTTCATAGAATTAGAGCTAAAACCCTTAACATAACCTGAAAAAATCCTGAATAACCTGGCCTGCCTTCACAGATTCTCACATTACACCCTCCTTTCTCATCAATCTGCATCCAAGGATGCCCCATACTCTCTGTACTGTCCTCTTCTTCGTTTTTTTTTTTTTTTTTTGAGTTGGAGTCTCACTCTGTCATGCTGGCTGGAGGGCAGTGACATGCTCCTGGCCACTGCAGCTTGACCTGCTGGGCTCAGGTGATCCTTCCACCTCAGCCTTCCAAGTAGCTGGAACTACAGGCACTCACCACCATGCCAGCTGAACTGTCCTCTTTTTTTTTTGTCCCTCTTATTGTTGTGCTTCCTCCTTGGACATCTTAGTATAAGCCCAGCCCTAGATTGTCATTCACCTTGATCTAGTTAATTCTCATTCACTGCAGTCTCAGAAAGCCATTACAGAAATCCTTGTATGGTTAAACCACCCTGTTTTACTCTTGCTTACCACCATTTAATATCCTATTTGACATTACCCAAGTTGAGATTACCCCTTCTTTTTCATATAGTTTAATTAATATCTGGTTATCCTACTTGAATCTAATTTATCCAAGAGAAGGTAATATATGTCTGTTTGTGTTGGACATTATGACTCCAAGGCCTCACTTCTTCTCATGTGTTTCATAGAAGCTTAATAGATACTTACTGAAAAAATAAATAACTGCATTTGCAAATTTTACTTTTAAAAATTCTGCTTTTTAAAGATAATTTTATCTCTTTGAAAAGTTTCTTTATAAATTTTTATCTGAAAAATTGGTAAATGTATCTCATTATTTAAAGTTCAAATCTATAGATTAGCTTTAGGGTATAGATTTTAGTATGGTCTGTTTTTTAATATGCATTTTTTTCTCACAGCCTTTTATCATTAATATAACATCTTATTATACAAGCTTATGTTCAAGATGAGAAGACACATAAGACTAAAACCAAAAAAAACTTAAAAAAATTTTATACCATTTTTCTAGCATGTGTATATGCATTATTATTATACAAGAATAGTTATGTAAGCAAATAGTTTATAATCTGCCACTTTTACTTACTATATACTGTGATCACATTTATGCATCAGTAAGCATTCTTCTACACATAATTTTAGTTAGTAGATAATATTTTTTTATTGTACATGGGTTACAGTTTTATTGGCGGCATCAAAATTTTGGGGATAAAAAAATTTAAGATGATAATTTTGCACTTATGTTATTCCCAATATGCTTAATGATTAACAATTTATAGTGATATTTCAATTTATTTTCTCACCTCAACATTAAAGAAATTTTATTTCAGTGATCTGTCCTAATTAAGATCAAATTATATTTTTTTTTAATATTCACGACTTTGGTTAATGACACATGCAATTTCTTACATTTATTTGACCTTTTGTATTTTTTAATTTTTGTCTTTCATGTTTGTTTTCTTTGCCTGTTTATAATTTTATTAACCTGTAATAGGTTATAATGTCATTTATTAATACTTTAGCTTTTATAAACATTCCAAATTGTTTTTCTCAGAGCTTGCCATTTGGCTTTTAATTAGTTTAGAAGGGATTTTGACTGTATAATTAGAAAATTAATTTCACGTTTACATAAATAATTCTGTTTTATTTTATTGTTTCTGCCTTTATTTTGTGGCACAAATCTTCTCTCTGGAAAATAGTAAATAATTATTCTTTTTTATTTTCTTCTGATAGTTTCATGCTTTTTATTTGCATGCAAATCATTAATTCAACTGACTAACTTTTTATTGTCAAACATTGTACCTAGTTTTCTAAATTCATGTCATTTAATTAAAGCTATAACACTTTATATTTATTAACTTATAAAGCATTAAGTACTTCTTTATAAATACATATGTTAGCATTTTAATGCATATATATTTATGTGTTACGTGTATGGATTATGTATTCATATATATGTTTCCATATATACAGATATATATATGAAAACACATGCTCTTTTATTAAAATATTTATTTGTTGGTGCTTTTGACATACTACTAAATTAATCTAATAGGTTAAGTTATGTTTCATTATTCTTGTTTAGAAACATTTCTGGTTATTTTTCCGTCCAGGTATATTTAATCATAAAATTATACAGATATATAATTATATGATTACACAGATGAAAGTGATTCTTTTCCACTATCTTGTTTTCTGTTGCTTTTTATCTTCTCCAGAAATATATTCTAGAAATAAATCATTGTTAACTCTTCATTCTGTATTATTCTGAATATATTCTGTGCATATATAAATGAATACAGTTTTCTTCTCAAATAATATTATACAAGCTATACTGATCTAAATTCTGTTTGTATGCTTTTGGATTTGTTTGTTTTACATAATATATTTGGACATTTTCCGGTTACAGTGAATAAAGATCTCTACCTCTTTGTTTTTAATTTATTAAAATGGTTCTCTAGTGGTAGACAAGTGAGGTGTTTGAAGATATTGAAATGAACTTTAGGTTATGTCCATACCCTAATAAAATGTCTTTGATACATTTATTGGAATTGTGTTATTTTTTTTAAAAAGTCTGGAGCAAATGAATATCTTTTAAATTCTAAATCTTTCACCTTGAGGTATGATAAAACTATGATTTTCATTTATGAATCAAGGTACAGTAGAATACTACAATATAGGAGAAAAAATCTTTTTAAATAATCACAAATTATTTTATGATTTTTGTTCTTACTATGAATAGAATACATTTTTCTTTTTTAAAATTTTTATTTTTTTGATGTTTTGTAATGCAGATTTTTTGGTTGCATGGTTGTATCCTTTATTGTGACCATTACAACCAGAAATAATAATATACCAAATACTAATTCCAATTGCATTTCAAGTTTTTAAAGTTTAATAAATAACACATACTTTATTTTATTCATTCTTTCCTGCCCACCCATGCTGTTCAAATTCATATTCTTTATTATTTTATTGATCAAACTTCTGAAATGGTATTGATCAATTATGAAGCTCTAAGAATGCTCAATAACTTTCTCCTCACTCACCTCCACTGTGATACTGAGGAGGAAAAACATTACTTTGGATTCCTCAAGCCAAGAACATAGAGCATTCAAAGTGATGAACAAATGTTAACAACTGGTAACAAGACTCTTCTGCAGAAAAAGTATGCATTAAAGTGGCCAGGCAGCTACCCCCAATTGTGAATGTTCTTACCTAGGGGAGGTAGACTTAGAAAACTGCTCTAAGCTACAAAAAGAGATATTGTTTTCTTCTTTGATATCTTTTATTGAGCTTCCTCTAGCTCCTATAATCTCTGAAGTGGCAAGAACAAGAAAACCAAAATAAGCACATTTTTAAAAAGGTGCTCTGTTTAAATGTGACCATGGGTTACACTGAATCAAGCCTAAGCAGACTCATAAAGCTTCCAGGGCAGGAGAGGTAAGTAGTATAGATGGTACGTGAAACAGCATGCATAAATTGAGGATTATTAACCAGTGGTGCCTATAGAAACCTACCACTTGCATAATGTCTATGAAGGCATTTCAAATTTTAACACTGTTCTGGATAAATAGAAAGAGGTTTCTTTGAAAGTTCTTCTGTGACCATCTAGAGAGACTGGCTCTGGGCTTTGAAGGGTTGAAAGTAGTCTGTGATTCACATGTTGTTCATTCCAGTTTAACAAAGACAGAGTTAGGAGAAAAATTATCATGGAACTAGGCATCTAATGAAGCTTATTTTGAATTCTTTATTCCGGCCATGCCTTTTTCTCTTTGCATCCCAGAGACAAGATTAACATCTGATATACCTGGGTAGGCTCAGGTAAGTGTTTAGAGAACTGGGATCAGGAAAATGTTTCCTCAGGTACTTATAAATGCTGAGGCAGCTCTACATCCCACTGACACATATTTATACAAACAAAACAAAACCTCTGAGGTAGGAAATCATGTAGCAAAGGTTTTCCCAATTTCCACACTAATGACATTTTGGGTTAGATAATCTCTGTCCTAAGCATGGTAGGAAATATGCGCGGCCTTTTTCCATAGTCACCAGTATCAATCCCCACCTTCCAACTGTGACAACCAAAAATGTCTCCAGATATTGCCAAATAACCCCTCAAGGAAGCAAAAGCAAAATAATTTTCATGGTTGAAAATCTCTAATATAGAATCTGGTCTTGGAAAGACCAAGAATGCATTTTTTTAGTCAAAGAAGATTCACTGACAGTTCTAAAATGTAGGAGTTGGATGTCCTATATAGGAACCAAGGTACCTTTTAGAGGTAAACACAGGCTCACTTCCAAATTGAGAGAATTTCTGTGTGCATTTAACAAAGTGATATCAGGAATTTTTTGATGATGTGGATGGTATGCTTCACTTGTTAAGGTTGACGGACTGACAGGTTACTACAGATAAAAACAATAACAGTCCTATTCCAGGAGAGACTGAGAAAAGTAAATGAATGCTTTTCTTGCCACCGTAGCGGTACTTAGGCCAAGAGAATTGTCAATGAGGCAAGGCAATGTTGGGAGAAGTACATGGTTGAAAAAATACATTATCCCACAGGGTGACTTGAGTAATCAGATTTGGTGAATGCACATAGCAACAACCACACCTAAGAATATTTAATGTCCAGTTGGGCATCTGTGAATTTAGGACTATGACTTTACTTGTTTGCCTGTTACATATGTGGAAAGAGGAGTGACCCTAGTAAGAGAGTTCTTGTACTCAGTTCAGCATTGGAAATCTGGCAAAAGAAGAGTCAAGGGGAAAACTCAGAAGCAAATAAATGGTTTTGAACACATCAGATGAAAATGTGCAGAAGGGAACAAGCCTCAGGAAAATTTGGAGTCTGGCAGAGATACTTCTGCAATTTTCTGCACTCTAAGAAGACAGTTTTTTAGATGACATGCTCTATTGGAGGAAGCAATTTTCACGGATGGTAGAACTTCCCTCTATTATATGGGAAAGATATGGTTAAACTCTTGATGAAAGATTTCTTCCAATTGAGTTTCGGGCTCACAGGCAATGAAATCTGAACAAATCTGAACAAATGCCATAGACTGACATGGAAAGGCTGAAATTAAAAAGAAAAATCATATTTTTTCCTTCTCTCTTTAGAAACACTTTGAAGCCTAAATGACCTGGGCTCAAATGCTAGCCCTGCCAGGCTTAGCTCTGGCATCACAGGCAGACTATGTAGCTTATGTCAACCTGTTTGCTTATCTACAAAAAAAGGATTCTCTCTGTACTTTATAGGGTGATGTGAAGACATCATGTCCTCGTGAAGTAAAGAACATTATGTCTCTGATGCATAGTGAGTGCTCCTAAAATATGATAGCTATTATTGTGATATTGTTATTCTGCTTGTAATGCCCTACGCCAAATATCACTGATTTTCTATTTCACTATTACTGTTATCATCTAATTGTTCCTAGAATAGAATATGTGTTCTGGAATATGCTATTTTATATGACAAATAAGATTTATATATGTAATTTTATCAAATGTACATATATACATATAGGCATATATATGTATGCATGTATGTATTATATTTGTATATATATGCATACCTATATGCATATAGTATAGTGTATCTGTGAATGTAGATGTATATTTGAACTTAAGACATTTATCTCCCTGAATCCTTGAAGCTATAGAAAAGTGTGACGTGAGGGAGATGTGGAAAAAGATATTAAATGCAGGATCTCAAAAAATATCAGAACCACAACTAATACTTAAAGGAAATGTATAGCAGCATATGCCTATATTAGGAAAAAAAAGATTTCCAATCAATGAGTTCAGCTTCTACTTTAGTAAGCCAGAAAAAGAAGAGTAAATCCAAAGTAAGCAAAACAACATAATGAAAAAATCACTGTTGAAATTAATAAAATAAAAAGCAGAAAAGCAATAAAGAAAATTAATGAAACTATGAGCTGATCATTTGAGAAAAGTAATAAAATTGATAAAATTCTAGTTAGACTGATCTGCACAAAAATGAACAAATACACAAATTATCAATATCAGGAAGGATGGGGGTAAGGTCACCACAGATTATATATATATTAAAAGCTTAGTAAATGAATATTAAGATGAATTAATTTATCTTTTTTCAAATGAATTTGACAACTTAGATGTAATTTGAAATTTCTTGAAAGACCCAAACTATTAAGGTTTACTCGCAGTAGATAACCTGAAGATCCTTATATGTATTTCAAAAATCAAGTATGTACCTATAAACCTACCCACATATAAAAATCTAGGTGTAAGTGGGATCACTGGTAAATTCTACCAAACATTTAAGAAAGAAATAATACAAAGTCTACATAATTTAAGAGAATTGAAAAGGAAATTGAAGAGGAAGAAACACATTCCAAAATGTTCAAAAAGGCCACCACTTCACTGATGCAAAAGCAGGCAATTGGAGTATAGGAAAGAAGACTACAGGTAAATATACTCTATAAACAAATGTGTAAAATCTATGCATGTTCTAGCAAATCACGCTTAAAAATACATATTCATGATCAAGCAAAATTTATCCCAGAAATACAAGATTGGTATAGGATCCAAAAATCAATCAATATAATTTATTGTATAATGAACTTATCATCTCGGTACATGCAGATAAAGCATTTGACAAAATTTGACATACATTTCTAATTGAAATTCAGCAGAACAGGAATAGTAGGGAACTTCTTCAACATGACAAAGAACATCTGTAAAAAAAAATGATTGCTGACATATATACAGTGAAGTAAATGAATTCTTTCACTCTAAGATCAGAAACAAGTCAAAAATGTCTACTTTCACCACTCTATTCAGAAGTTCTAGTGAAATAAGTTAAGAAAAAAAAAAAGACATGCAAATTGGAGGAAAAAAGTAAAACCATCTATGGTAAGCCACTTAGGTAGAAAATGTAATGGAATCTACAAAAATGCTACTAAAATATGAGTTTAGCAAGTTTATAGAGTACAAGATATTTACACAGAAAATCAATTATGTTTCTATACTGACAACAATTGAAGTAAAAAACTATGCTATTTGTAACATAAAAATATAACTTATTTAGGGATAAATTTGACAAAAATATCCAAACCTCATATTCTAAAAACTACAAAACATTTCTGAGATAAATAAAAGAAGACATAAATAATGGGTGAGCTGGACCGGAAGACTTAGTATTGTTAAGATGTCAGTTTTCCCCAGATTGATCTATAGAGTCAGCATGGGGGAAATTGACACATTTTAAAATACTAAAATTCATACTGAATTGCAAATGACCCGTAATAACCAAATCAAATTTATAAAGAAAGAACCAACCTGGAGAGTCAACACTACCTTATTTCAAGAATTATAAACCTTTGGTATGCAAAACAATGTGAAATTGACATTAAGATAGACAAATAGACCAATGAAACAGTCTCAAAATAAACCCACACATATCTAGACAACTGATCATTGACAAAGGTGTAAAGGCAGTTCAGGGGAGGAAGCTTAATTTTTTTTGAGAAATTATAATTGATATCAATATGCCAACAAACAAACAAAAATAACCCTACCTTATACTTCATACTAATTTGATTTCATGTATCATAGACCTAGATGTAAAACCAAAAACTATAAAACATCTAGAAGAAAAAAAAAAGGAGAAAATATTTGTGACCTTGCGTTAGGCAATGATCTTTTTACATATGATCACAGACGTTTGATCCATAAAAGACCAAGGCGATAAACTGAACTTAATTAAAATTAAAACTTATCTGTAAAAGGCACTGTGAAGGAGTGAAAATATAAGCTACAGAATGAATGAAATAGCTAAAGTAAAACTGACAGATCATACTAATTTTTGGCAAAGATGTGGAAAAAATAGACCTTTCATACATCGTTGGTGGGAATTAAAAACTGTAAAATGTATTTGAAAAACCATCTGACAGTTTCTTAAAATGTCAAACATGAATCTAGTCATGTGACCCAGCCATTCAACTTGTAGGTATTTAGCCAAAAGATATGAAAGCATATGCCCATGCAGAGACTTTTGCATGATAGAGTTATAGTGGCTTTATTTGTAATATGTAACAACTGGAAACAATCCAAACATCCATCAACAGATTAATGAGTAATCAGATTGTGGAGTATTCATATATTGGGACACTATTCAGCAATAAAAAGAACAGACTATCGATATCACAACATAAATGAATTACTATATATTTATGTTGAGTGGAAGAAACCAAATAAAAAAGAGCACATTCTGCTTGAGTCCACACATTTTTGTATAAAATTTTAGAAATAGCCAACCAATCTATAGGGACAGAAAGGAAATTAGTTGTTTCCTGGAGATGAAGGAGACTGGTGGTGGGAGGACTAAAAAGGACACAAAGAAACTTCTGAGGATGGTGAATACCAGCTCAATTTTGAAGGCGTTGATGGCTGCATCAATTTATATGCTTCCCAGAACCTATTAAATTGTGCAGACGATTGTATGTCACTCAGACCTCCAGAAAGTTGTTAGAAAATGCAAGCTGAGTCTTGAAGGAGAACCTCTGGCTGTATTATGCAGAATAAAAAGAAAAATAGAAAAAAGCGGTGCATAGACCTGAGGATTTTTGTACGGCAAGATCTGAGAGTTTTAGGAGCAAGAATGGGAGAGGCAGCCTCATTTTAATCCACTGCTGATGGTTTACCAGAGGGCCTTGTTGATTGTCCACAGAACTCAGTATTCTGAAATGCCTAGGAGAGATAAATGTTGGGGAACCACAGATCGAGGGGTAACTGGCACAAATAATTACCCATCATCCACCACTGTGGAGGAGAACCACAGACGATAATAAGCAAGGTAAAAAATAACTTGATAACAGAGAACTAGGAGTGAATTGCCTGGAGGGAGGGGAGAATGAGGTTGTTAATGACCCCCTGGCTCTGCATTTTTAAAATTTAGTTCATTTTTCTATTTTAGATTTCCAACCTAAGCAGAAACTTGGCAGGTCTTCTGCACTTCATTATTATACACGAGAACAGTATTTAATTTTACCTGTAAATCCTTTGCTATATTAAAAAAAAAAAAAGAACTCTTCTCCCAGTTTCTGATAAGATTTTAAGAAATACATACGACAGTTTATGCATAGCTATGCCATATCTATGGAGATTTCTTTTAACTCATTAATAAAATGGACTTTATTTATGAGATTTCCTAATTTTCAGCCATCATTGCTTTACTTCTAGAAATTTCTATTTCATAGAACATGGTAATATATGGCTGAAGTGAATCGGCTATAAAATTTAAATATTTTGTACCAGATCCATAAAGAAATCTAGCACTTTTTGCTTTCCCGTTTTATTACCAGAATTAAACAAGTTTTTCATATGAATTGTAAAGCTTTCCATTATTTCTGTGTTCTGCTATAGTTTAACATATTTAAAAATGGATACTTATTGATGTTATCCTCAGAATGATTTGGGTCTGTAACTTGGGGAAAGATATATGTCTTTCTTAACTCATTCTAACTAATTTTATGGTCATGAATTTTTAAAAATATGTTCTGCCTCTTCATGAAATAGTATTGAAATGTCTATATTTTATAAATTCATAAATTTTTAAGACATCTTCAACTTCACAGAGTGTAATAAATAAAAACTTTAAGTTTTAAAGTAAAATAAAAGGATAGTCTATAGTTGTATAAATCATCTTTTTCTGTGGTCTTAATGCCTTCAACATTCATGTCATATATACATACATACATACCCACACATATATATATCTACACACACTATATATATACACATATATGTATACACACACATATATACAAATGTATGTCTTCTTTTTTTACTTCTCAGAAGTTTGCATATACTTATTAGTTTCAAAATGGGTCTAAAATATATTTATTGGCTATACCACTTTGTCTCTGGATTTCTTATTATTAATTTTTCTGTTTGATTTTTTTAATCAATATTTTTTATTATGATAATGTGGGATACAGTTAAGGGTTAGGTATACAAATATGTTTCGTTCAGGCACCCTATTGATGAGAGGTGTTTCCCCGTCCTCAGACAGATGTTTGCTACCGTTAATCCCATCTCCCTCCCCCAACCATAGTTTCCCACTACTGTCAGTCATTTTATTACATTGGATGTTCAAGGTCCATTATATGAGTGAGAACATGTGATACTGGGATCTTTGTCTCTGTGAGAGGTCACTCAGTATTATAGATTCTAGTTCTATCCAGGTTGCTGCGAAATTCATGATTTTGTTCTTTTTTATGACTGCGTAGTATTCCATCATGTATATGTACCACATTTTTTCAATCCAGTCCTCTTTCGATGGGCAGCATGACTGCCTCCAGGTTTCTGCTATTGTGAACAATGCTGTGATAAACATATGTGTGCAGGTATCTTTTTTATGGAGTGATTTGAGTTCTTCAGGATATATTCCCAGTAGGGGGATTGCAAGGTCATATGGGAGGTTGATATTTAGAGCTTTTAGAAATTGCCACACTGCTTTCCACAAAGGTTGCACTAGTTTACACTGCCACCAAGAGTGTAGCAGTGTTCCCTTTTCGACACACTCTCTCCAGCAGCTGTTATTTTTTGAGTTGTTGATAATTGCCATTCTCAGCTGGAGTTAGGTGGTATCTCAGTGTGGTTTTGATTTGCATCTCCCTGATGATTAGTGAGGTTGAACATTTCTTCAGGTGACTGTTGGTTGCTCGGATGTCTTCCTTTGTGAAGTGTCTGTTCATATCTTTTGCCCATTTTATAATGGGGTTGTTTGTTTTTTTCTTTTCAGCATGTTTAATTTCCTTATAGATCCAAGATATTAAGCCTTTGTCAGACCTGGTGTTGGCAAATACTTTTTCCCAGTCTGTAGACTGTCTCCCTGCTCTCTTGATGGTTTCTTTGGCTTTGCAGAAGCTTGTCAGTTTAATAAGGTCCCACTTGTCTATCTTCTCTCTTATGACCTGTGGATTTTGGGTTTTGTTCAGGAATTGGATGCCAGTTCCAATTTCCATGAGGGTATGTCCTTCATTTTCTAAGGTTTTTATTGTTTGAGGTTTTACATTTAGGTCTCTGATCCATTTGGAGTTAACCTTTGTGCATGGGGATAGATAGGGGTCCTGTTTCAATCTTCTGCATGTGGTCAGCCAGTTTTCACAGCACCATTTACTGAATAGGTTCTCCTCTCCCCAGTGGTAGGTGGTGGAGGCTTTGTCGAAGATGAGTTGGTTGAGAAATTGAGGTTTTGCTTCTGGAATCTCAATTCTATTCCATTGATCTATATGACTGTTCCTATACCTGCAGACTAAAATAAGTGTTGGATTCTGACTTAAAGTCTGCTGCCTGATGCAGCTATACAATTGAAGTACATCAGCTCACTTGCCACTCACTGATGGGGTGTTGATATGAGTCTATAAGCAATTGGTTTATTATGATCTCTGTGTGGTCAAACCTCACTGTAATGTTAATCCATATTTGCATCCACTTGCCAGCACTAGCATCAGCGCCTAAGCTCTACCTCAGATCATCAGACATTGGATTCTTATAAGATGCAGGCAACCTAGATCCCTTGCCTGTGCAGTTCACAGTAGGGTTTGTGCTCCTTGAGAATCTAACACCACTGCTGATTTGATAGAATGTGGAGCTCAGGCAATAATGCCAGTGATGGAGAGTGGCTATACATACACGTATAGCTTCATTTGCTCACTGGCCACTCACCTCCTGCTGTAGGCCATGGACTGGTAATGAATGGTCTGTGGCCCGGGGTTTGCAGACCCTTGAATTAAGGGATGTCTCATAAAATAGATTCATATAGAATTCAATTAAATTTTATCTTAAGCAACCCTCGAAATTATTCTTATATATTGGTGATATATTTTATAACATGATTGCATGCATTCTAATTTTAGACGTTTTTCTTTGTTGTACATTTTTGTATATCAAAATATATTTTGTGTTTAGTCTTTATCTCATCTTTATTACTATTTCAGAAGGGTATTTCTTGCTTTATCTTCTTCAAAATTACTTTATTTTTTGAAGAAAAATTTTAAATGTCTGATTCTTCTGACTAAATGAGTGAACAAAAAAATAAATAATTTTATTCACACTACCTGAGGCAAGGAATTTTGCATTCTGTTACTTTTTCTTTCTTCTTCAAAAATGTTTTTCTTATTATAGATAAAAATATATTTCCTTATTTTACATAAAATTTTGTGTTTATGTGATTATGTAATTTTAATATTCTTTTACTAATACTTTTCATTTTTATATTCTCCTTAGGATTTTGTGGAGTGATCAGCAATATTATTTTTTTCTGTTAGACTTCTCTCTAGAGGGCCCATTTATCATAACATCATTGCATTTTAAAGTTTCTTATTCTGTTGAATGATGTGGAATTTTGTTTTTATTATTCTTACTTTTAGCCAGGATTAATCAGACTTTGGAATGATATTGTTTGAAATGTGGTTAGCCAGTTTAATCTATATATTGAGTTTTCCATCTCAGGGACATTTTTAATTTCCATTTGACTATTTTTTCTGTGTTACTTCCTTTATCTCTTTCACTGTTGTATCTATATATTTACCAATATCTGGCTTTCATTTGCTTTCTTCTTTATCTACTCTGTAGTCTTTCAATATTTCTTACCCTTTTTTGTTGTTATTCCTTCCTCATTTGGACAATCATTTAAAAAATTTTCTTTGCTGTCACTTTACTTTTCAGCAAACTCCAATACTTTTAACACAGTCAGTCTCTTTAAAATTATTTTTATCTTTTCTATTTCTCTCTCTCTTTCTGATCCCCTCTTCTCTTTTCTCATATCATTTCTTTTTTATACCAGCTTGTTTTCTGGTTTTGATATTTTGTCTTTGATAAATATCAAATTAGTTTTACCTTATCACATAAAAGATAATGAACCATTCTGTGAACTACTGCACAGGTCCTTTTCAACATCTTTAAATTTGGTTTTTTGTTTCTTTTCTTTGTTTTGTAATATTTCCTTATTGGACTCACATTTTATTCTTCCTGAAACAAAGAAAAATTCCTCAGATACAGTGGTTGCAAAGACACAGGGGGACAGGACCATTATGTCCAGCAGTGAGGTTGCAACAAACCTAGAAGTTGATTTAAGATGCTATGGACTCAGTTCAAACTTTTAGCAGGTAGCCAAGGAGGTACCACTGTCCCTTATCCAGACAGCCTGGTATTATATATTAGGACAAGAATGGAAGAGAAAAGAACAATTTCTCTCATAAACTGCTATGCACATTCTTGTAATGGCAACAACAGCAACAACAACAACAAAAAGTCACCATCTGCTAAGAATTTTCTTTTGTGGACTCCATCTTCCAGAATGTACTGTTATTCTTCTCACAAAGAAAGAATTTAAGTCTCTCTATAGAGTCATTGTATTTCTTCCACCCTCCCCCTTTTTTTATATTTAGCTTTAGTTTTATTTCAAACTTACGAAGACTTTTCTCAAATATCTAATATCAAATATCTAATATCTAATATCAAATATCAGTGTTCCCAATCTTTTTTTTTTTTATAATACAATTTTTTTTTCATCTCTCAACTTTTTTATTTCGTTTCATGTCTTGGCAGATAAACTCAGTCTTCAAGCAATTTTTAAAAGAACAACACGGGCATATATGATATAATTTCTGGATATTTCTACTTATAGATACGTCTCTCTGTTCCTTTCATATTTACATGTTAGCAAGGCTGAGTTAAAGCTATTTTAAAACACATATTGTTTACTTCTGATATTTAGTGTTACACATATAGAGTGTTTTTGAGAATAATAAGTGAAAGGAATTGCTAGTCACTTTTCTTTTGGGGGCAGTTCCTGTAGATCTGAGAACGATGGTGGAGAGTAATAGAGGGATTAAATGTTTGTCTAGCTATTTTCAGGGACCCCTATTTCATGAAAAAAGTCATATTTGTTCCACAGGTTGATGTCCTATGAAGTTCTGTCTCCGTCTTGCTTCATTGTCCAATAATTCAAGAGAGTCATTCAATATCTGTAAAAAAAAAAAAAAAGATTATCTCTCTGTTTTGGTTTTCAATCCTGTTTTTATTTTTATCATTTTTATCTGTATGTGTTTTGATGCTGAGTTGGGAGAACATGTAACAAAATCTGCTAGCCATATGCCATTTTACACTTACAAAAAAGTCCATGGAGATGATTTTTATATCTACACATACTATGGTCAACTCTTATTGGTTCTCTGGTCTGACCTACTCAATTTTAAAATAGATTGATTGAGCACATCTACTATAATATATATGACATATTTTATCATATAACATCTTTATATGGTAATGAATAGTTCCAATCACATTTTGCAAAATGTGAACACATCTAAGATGCAGGATTGAGAGTATGTTCTCTGTCAAGAGGCTGAATGTCTTCATCGGACAAATTTATGTCTCCTATCACACTTTATTTCTTAAATATCATACAGAGAATACCAAAGCAGATAAAAGATGTGAGGAGTACATCAAGGCAGTTAGCATTTTAAAATCTAGGAATATAGGTTTTGTCATAGTGGTCATTCCAGCTATAATTCTTGTATCTTGAAAAAGAACATTACTGATTTCTTTGGATCCTAAATGACCTAGACATGTTTTAAGGCTGACAAAATAATTATTTCTTAGGAACTCCTGGTCTATGTTTTTGAAATAAAGAAAATTTTGAAAGATGCATTTCATTTTAAAGGTTGTCTATGTTTTCTTTACTGTAATTATTAAAAATTAAGTAGTTTAATTTGTGAACAAGCAATTCCTGGTTATTTGTCCTGTTGATTTGTGAAATCATAAGTCAGGGTCTATATTAAAAGTCAGGTTGTTCAAATATTTTTAATATTAGTAGTCAGTTCTACAGATCACAGTAAAAGCAGACTTCCAAGGAAGACCAGTGAACGGTAGGTAAATTCGTAGTTCTGTGTAAATGAAAACCTGAAGGACTACCTGTGGATATAACTTGTGTGTTATCTGCTACCAAAGGGTAATATTTTCACATGTTCAGACAGATTATAGTCTTCTGGACAAGAGGTAATTTGAAGATATCAGAAGGAAACGTCATAGAGTGGTACTGAAAAATCAAGATATATAGAGAGACCATTTGATTGTCATTGAACTTATTTCTAATACATATACCTGTTAGATAAAATAATAGGCTTTCGGTAATAGTTTATGACATTTTATTGGATCACAAGCTGATATGGATTATTAAAGTGTCTGGCTCATACCGAGCCTCATGTGAGACCCATTATAGTACCAGGTTCAAATATGGCAAAGATTTTAAGCGAGTGGGTAAGAAAAGCAGATGTAAATCAGATTTATTAAACTCTGCAATTGATTAGAACATAGAATTTGAAATGAACTTATATTTATTTTACTTCGTACCAAAGAAGAGCTTGTTATATTGCCTGATTGGCACTTTAAAATTTCATTAAAGTTTCAACAAATTTTAAAATTTTTGCTAGTTACTGGTATAGACATGAAAGTAAAACAAGATTTTTTGATGCGCTTTGAATTATGTGTACAAGTAGAAATGTTCAACTACTAAAGTTTGCATTCTTTCTGCTTGCTATGTTGTTTCTGACATTCTTCCATTAAAAAGAGATGAATACATTTCTAATATAGATGTGCCATTTTTAGATCTTTATCAGAAGAGTTAGAAATAGGCAATATCATTTTTGTAAACTAATAAATGCCACATTTATTTGTGCATTAACTCCTTTCTTCATTTCAGTGCATTGATTTAAAAAAGTATACACAGACCGGGGTTTAATTATGCCATTCCTGTAAGATAGGGTCACTTGGAGTAATTTTTCTTATACTCTTTTAAATATTTATTACATTTCTAATAATCTGTGCATTCATTATCTGTTTAAATGCAACTGGTATGTCCTGTGTGTGAGATTTTTTATATTAAGTTTTTAACTTGGTTAATAATATAGCCCTTTCTTTACTTTTTAGTAAGAAATATGCCATTGTGCTGGAGCCATTCTTGCAATTCATAATCCATAATTATTCTCTTTTCTTAATGTGGTTACAAAATCAGTGCATTATATTTTCTTACAGAAAATTATACTTAAAAGAATTAATCAGGAAAAAACTATTTTTTCAAAGATAGGCAAATATGTAAGGTAGAAAGACAGTACTCCCCCCCCCCCTTTTTCTGAGTAGGGGGAGAAAGCATAGCATATTTCATATTTAAATTTGTTTTTGAATTCCATTAGTTAACATATTGTTAACTTTCATTAGATCAGTTGTCCCATTTCTATTTCTTTTTTTACAAAAATGATTTATTGAGTTGGAAGGAAATAGATATCCTCATCCATATGAAGCAATAGCTAATTAAAGTAGTCTTTATATCTTAATTGTAGAAGAAACAGAGATGTAGAATACTCACTTCATATTTGTTAAGCATGTCCTTGAAAGACATGATAGAACTTTTACATTTATTTTATTGAATGACTACCTTCCTTTGAGGAGGTATGTGGAAGAAGCTGACAGTACTCATTTTTTTGGGTAGTGCTTCCAGGCTGTTTTCTTCAAGAACAAATTTATGTCATATCCTGATTTGAAAACCTCCTTGGCACCCTTTCTTTTCCTGATAACACCCAAACTCCTATCCTCTTTATGATCTTGTTTAAAACCTGTTCTCCAGATTAAAATCCTGGCAATTGCCATTCACATCTTTTTATATATTTATTTTGCACTAGGAGCCCATTGGTCCACATTATACAAAAATATCATGTTTTTGATAGCCTTTCTTTGTTTATAGTTTCCTCTCCATGTAGGTTATACTGTGCCCTATTTTATCTACTTGGAAAATCAACATCTTTTACGATCCAGTTCAAATTTTATCTTTAATTTTCCCAAGTGATTTTGTGGTATCCTCTTCTGT
Organism: Carlito syrichta; assembly: GCF_000164805.1. Classification (NCBI taxonomy): domain Eukaryota; kingdom Metazoa; phylum Chordata; class Mammalia; order Primates; family Tarsiidae; genus Carlito; species Carlito syrichta. The sequence goes on from NW_007259912.1 coordinate 145,720, forward strand.
TTTCTCAAGGTTTGCTTTTTCTCTTTGATACCTTATTTAAATTATACAGCCCACCTAAAAAGTACTTTATTTATATACTATTCTTCATGTTTGAATGAGCTCCATAAAGTACATCTATATTGTATTTATCTTTTTTATCGAGGAGTCCAGTAAATTATCTTACAAATGGAAGTTTGTCAAAGATAAGTTTTAAATATAAACACAGTTTGAAGAACTTGTTAAATATTGCAGATCACCTATTGAAAAGAAGCCAGTTGTGGAACTTGTAATAATTCTATTTGAAATTTGATTCATGATGCATTGGATCCAGCAACCAGATATAACTTTACACTACTTATTGGTAAACATGCTGTTAACTTCTGTTTGCGCTTGGGTACACTCGGTTTACAGTAATTAAATTCAGTGATTGCAACGTTGTTCTTTACTAGCTGTTTAAAAACAATAAAAGCAATGTGAGTTTATCAGTACAAAAAAAACCCCTGAAAACCTTAATTTTTAAAAGCTTTTAAACATTTGTATTCAATCAAATACAAATCATATTTAAATAATATTTCTCAGTGTCTCAGTGTCAAAATAACTTTTTTGGATGTCTAAAATGTGTTTTTATTTAGTATGCTAATAATTATAAGTTTAAGCAAATTTTACTATAATTACTAATGTCCTGGCTCTGGGCAGAGCCTTTGACCTTGATAAGAAGATCTTTGAAGCATGAATTCTAAAATTAGGGGGAAAAAGGAAAGTTTCCATTCTATGGATTAATCTTAAATTCATAAGTGCCCCTCTGCAGTCTCAAATCTGGTCAAAGTTATGGTTATCTTTTCAAATACAGATAACTAATCTTGCAAATGTATGCGAGTAATTCCTTAATCCAACACAGTATAATTTATAATAAAAGGTTCCAGGGACAGAGAAAATGTTCCAGGGAAAACAAAAGCAAAAACAAAAAAACATAATGAATATATCAAAAACTTTAACATTGGGCTATAAAAGCAAGTCAAATTAACTACCTAATAAATAACCTGCTACTAGTTCCAGTGCTTTGTTATCCAGTGGCCAAAAACCCTGACTTGCTGTTTGAAACATACACACACTGTCTGCCTATGAATGGCACCACTTGTTTCTTGACCTGTGTGTGTCTAGACAACCTTTAGTTGAACCTCAAACCACTCAAATAAATGGTCAAGTTGAACTTCACTAGGGCTGTGGTCTAATGGTAACACAACACTACATATGACTTATAACCTTAGACAAATGTTCTATGACTGAGTTACCAATGATGTGAAAACAAAACAAATCCCTATTTTGAAGTGTTGAGATATCATTTCTACATAAGGAGATAGAATATCTAATATATAATAGGCAATCGATAAATTAAATATATTGTTATTAAAGATAACTACCATCCCACCTTTACTTAGATGATCAGTTTGCTTTGCTAACCAAAATTGATTTAGTAAAAGTTAATAGGTAGGTAAAGCTTTTTATTTATTTGCAACAATCTCTAAACATTTTAAAATCCACATTTATTCAGATTTCATCACACTCAAGATCATTTTTGTTCTCTAGCTGCCTGGAGCTTCCTAACAGAGGGAAACTCTACTTAAAGTCTTCTTTCCTTGACTTTGTCAACTTATGTTGTAATTTGACTATCATCCAAAAACATACATTACAAACTCCTAGACAGTCCTCTGCATTTTATCTAAGGAAAATAACTTTCTTATTGTATATATTTTTAGAGAATATATATTCACTGTAACTTAGAATCTCATGACATTTAACCCAATAAATTGAAATTATAGACTAGATTTAAAAACTTGTTTGTGGAAGAAACAAGCAAGTTTTATTATTTTCCAGTGAATACTTGCTAGTTTGCCATTAAATAAAATACATTCTAAATAAATGAGTTAATAAATTTCTGAAAATGTCCTTTTGATGATAATTATCTTAGTAATTTCTATTAAAATTACTGATAAAGAAAATATGCTTTGCACTTCCTCTTATGTCTGAAAACGTAGCGGTCTTTATATTATGTGATGAGTTTAAACTTCATTTAAATTATCATGTTATTGTTCCCTGTCTCTGAATCAAGACCTCTCTTGAATTTGTTTCAAGTTTTATTTTCTAATGAATTCAAGTAGAATAGGAAGTTAAACAAAGTTCTAATGTGTGTGTGTTTAAAGAAAAATATTTCTAGGGATGTTGTTGTGTTAAAATGCATTGTTTTTTATGGTTATTTATATTTCATTCTTTTCTTTCTCTGCCTTTTTATTTATTTCCTGAAGTCTCAAAAATCGCATGTAGTGCATTCAATTTACAAGCCAATGCCTTGTAGAAAATCATATAAGAATAAAGGTTTCTCTTGTTCTCTCACAGTTGGAATAAAGTTTGGTGAAATCATATTGGAAAAAAGCACCAGCAACTTAAATTAGTGAGAATCATCTATGGTCTTTCACAACATGCTTCCTCCATCCATTATCTTCTTTTAAAAAAAAAAATCACTAATTCTGGCTCAGGACAATTTAGCCATCCATTGACCTGGAACATATAAAATTTGATTTGAAATTTTAAAACATTTTTTATTATCTTCATATAGCTGGTTAGAAATCAGAGTTGTACACTAATTTTAGGTCATAAAAATTGCAACGGAATTTTAAAGCATGCCTGCTGAAAGAACTGGTGTATTTCATACGTAATGTCAGGTCCCAAAAATAACTAGAGGTTAAAAAAAAAAGAAATAAATAAACTTCCATCCTCTTCTAATGTTAGTCTGTAGTAATGTGAAATAATTTAACCTAAAGCTGTTGCCTTTAGATAATCACACTTTTGGAAAAGGGACTTTTTCTTTATATATTCATAGACAGAAACTAACAAGGAATGTCTGGAACAAATATACACATCCCAAAAGACTCTCACAATCTCAAATTAAGAAACAAAGTTCATGAGAGGAGAAACAGTGGTTCCTAGTACATGAGAAGACCTAGGACACTGGAATCTCTGCCCTTGACATTTTTTCCTGGCTTCATCTAGACTCCATAGAATGAGCATGCTCCAAAAGCCAGAGAACCACTCTTTTTGGATGAGTTTAATTTTATGAAGACTTTATATCTGAGTTTCTAGTCAAAGGCAGAGTCCACTTATCCTAGTCTCTTTCTGCTATGTGCAGAAAGGTGAGGCAACTAGAATTATTTTTGCTAAAACCCAATAGTAAATACCACTAAGAAAGTAGGTTTTAGAGCCAGCTTGCTGAATTTAAATCTCGGCTCTGACATATCCTGGGTCTATGATTCTAGGAGAGTGATTGACAACTCTGAGTCTCAGTTTTCCCCTCTGTAAAATGGAGGTAACAAGAGTCCTTGCATCACAGTTATAGCAAGAATTCTATGAGCTAACGCATATAACTGTTTAGGACAGGGCTTAGTACAGCAAATATGCTCCATAAAATTCATTAGCATTCATGTGACTTTTTTGATAGGTGCCCTCAAGCAGGAATGAGTGAATACTCCTGGTGAAAGAGTTGGGAGTCTCTAGTAGAGAGTGGGCAGAGGAATGACAAATACTGCATTGGCATATAGGTCATATCTGAAAAATCTTACATCCATTCAAGACTGTGACATATGGCAGTTTGGGATATGTTGGGTGATTCGAAGGTCCAACTGTGAAAAAAGAAAGAAAAACCTGCACAAGAGCTATTGCAATCTCTCTGTGTCTCTGTTTCTCTCTCTCTCTCTCTCTCTCTCTCGCTCTCCCCTCAACCCCATTTTCTCCCCCCGCCCACAGACATACACACCTCTAAAAGAGCCACACAGAGCAAGTTTGTTTTGAGTGTCATAGTGCTGAAAAGTGATGCTGAATGACTCACATGGGTTATTCTTTTTGTAAATTGTAAGCTTTTATGCCTGCACTTTCTTTTTTACCTCTTGCTGCTGGTAGTGCTTAATGTGTCTACTTCATTAATAGTGGCAGTACGGAATAGGTAGAAAGAAATCTATCTAGGAACTGAAATGATGCATTAATTGATTTTCTTGCGCCTGCTTGCCTGCACAATGGTGAGATGAGCAAGTGTCCAGCGTACAGCTCTGCATTATCCCTGGGTGATGCAGTTGCTGATTTTCCATGCACTGTTCCCTTTTCTCTCTGCATTTCTTACATATCAAAATAGGAGAAATAAACTATTCTGTTGGGAAAACAGGGCAAGAATTAGCACAAAGCATCTCTAAGGAAGAGTGAATGCCTATTGAATTGGCTGAAAATAATCTGCTGCTAGGCAATAGCGTTAGAGATATTTTGCAAGTGCTCCGCCTGTCTTCTCTTCTGTGGTTCCTTATACTTGATAATCGTCTTTTTAAGGCAAAATCCACAAATGTTAACTTCACTGATTAGATAGGATTTGCTGAGGTTGATCATCGGAGACAATGTAGTTTAATGGAAGGAGCATGACTGAGTCAGACCCAATATCTACCTTTCATCAAACCCCAATGTTGCCTGAGCTGCCTGAGCACTCTTGCTCTGTGAAGTTCACCTACCACAGCTGGATGGTGGTGATATCACTACCATATGCCAAATTAGGCTGGGGGTAAGGGTGAAATAAAATCCTGGATGGGAAAAACGAATGCCGTGCATAAGTCTTATTGAAATATATTTGTTTTTTTCCCTAGGTATTTAGCATTTTTATACTTTTGTGTTACTCAAATATCAGGTGGTTTATAACCTTTGTGAGAAGATAAAGTGGATAAAGTGTGCAATCATCCTGGAGGGGTCTAATGAGCCATAGATATGAGAGAGACAGAGAGACAGAGAGAGAGAGAAATTGGCAGGATTCTTCCCATAACCTGGAGACTCACTGTGACTCAGAATGACTTACAGAGCAGTAACATACTGTGTATTTCCCACAGGTCACATTGCTTTTCCAATAAAAGTCACCGGTCTGTTAGTTATCTTTGTTTAGGAGTCTGGAGAGATTAGCATCCTGCAAAGGTGCACACTGTCCAGTAAACCCTGAGGACTTACTTTTTGAAACCTCCAGAGTTTTTACAAAGTGGATTGCCTATTTGATCTTTTTGTTGTTGTTAGATGTACTTTGTTAACAGAAAAATATATATTTCTGGAGTACCAGACATCCTATACAATTTTATAATGGGTGTTACAGAGTCCATTAAGAGACTTTCACATTTAATTTAATATAAAAATCAGATGTTAACATTAATGAAAAGGTCAGCAAAGAAGCTAAACAGAAAAATCTTTAGATAAAAATACTAAATTATATAAAGACCCCTTCACCATAGAGAATGAATCAAGACTAGCACGTTTTTTTTCTTTTTGAAAAAAGATAGCTACTATAAACTCATCTGTGTCGATTATAGCAGACACCATCTGCACACCAGGGACCACTTACAAGTCTACAGAAATAAGTGCCTCTGAAATGACACAAACAAATAGAACTTTGTTTTACCTAATTGAATATCTGGGAAACCCATATTGTTTTCCAGGAAGGTGTTAGTGTGTATACACCAGTGTATGTGTGCAAAGAAGAATACTTCTCAATCAATTTGGGCATTTGAAGAAAGTGTGCAAATTGTTCAGTGTTTGCAAAAGCTCCATTTCCCTCCGTAAAGAATTCAGAATAAAGAATGAAATAGTTAAAATATTAACTGCTGATCTAGGACACTGTGTGTTTAGATACAAAAAATGTCATAAATAATCTATGAAAACTCAAATAATTTGAAGAAGAGACTGAAGAGTAAGAAATGTATATTTACGATGGCATTTTATTTTGAAAATTGTGAAACTTGATCTGTCTTAAATGATAAGTAATATTTACACCGATATAGAGATATTTTTTTAGTTTAAAAATAACATTTATCTTAAATCATATTTTGTGATAACAACAAAAATGATGATATCTTTCATGAGTTTGAGATGGTGTGTTCCCATTACCTCGATATAAATCTTGATCTACTATGTTGCATAGAAAAGAAGATATAGTTGAATGATAATATTGAAGAGGAGGTAAATAATAACAGGGGTAGCAGTGACTTTTAAGTCTGTTAACTGTATTTTAATTTATATTGCAATTTAGAATACATGTAATCTTGAAGAAGATATCAAATATCTTTGAGCCTAATTCTCTTATTCAAAAGATGAAGTTAACAATACCTGCCTCATGTGTTTGTTGAAAGGATATAAAACACTAAATATATTTTATGGCACTTGCAGATATGCAGGTAAAAATAAATTGTCTTTTTAAAAAAGAAGATAAAGGAAACATGATTTGTTCATTTGTACTTTTGGCAGAATTTGACAGAAAGTTGGACTCTATAGAATAGGGACATTACCTTGGCATATCTCATTGTAGAATTTCCTTTAGTCAATATAAATGTATTTCTTATTCAGAAATTTATTGTTTTTCCCATAAAACAGTCCATCTATTATATTACTCAGAATTTTTCAGATAATTCCTTCCTTCCTTCCTTCCTTTCTTTCGTTGGAGTCTCACTCCGTCATCCAGGCTGGAGTGCAGTGGCACGTTCATGGTGACCCCAGTGTTGAGCCACTGGGGTCCAGCGATCCATCTGCCTCAGTCTTCCAAGTAGACAGAACTACAAGTGCTCACTACCACGTCTGACTGATTTTTGATTTATTGTAGAGATGAGGTCTTGCTCCTTTAACTGTCTATGATAGCTGTTGATTTTCTAATTGTACATGATGCTGATGGTTGCAACAAGCGTTCTACTCTCTGTCTTCCTCTCTCTCTTGTCCTCTTGCTATTACCCTCATCATCCTTTTTCCTGTCTCTGGAGAAGGGCACTGAAAAGACTATTCTTACAGAGGTTAACATTTATCATCCTTTTTCACATTGATGGCATAAAAACTACATACATACATCCCTTCAAAATTCTTTATTTCACATATTGCTGCATTTACTTTGGTTACTTTTTTTAAAATTATCAAGATGTGGGGTAAAATTCAACGTTAGGTATACAAACATTGATTATGCAGGTGCCCTTGTTGATGAGGTTTGACCCTCCCTCTCCTAGCAGTTTCCCTCAACTGCCAATCTCCCCCCTGCTCCCCTGACAGTTTCCCACTACTGTCAATCCCTTTCTTATAGTATTAGAATTGTTACTTTTTAAAGTATCATTTTTAGAAGATACATTATTAACGTACTTGTGAGGGAGAAGAAAGAGAAACATCTGTAACTTCACTCCTTAGAGAAAACCATTATTCATTTTATTTTCTGGTAAAATATACTGCAGCAAATTGTTTATTTAAACTATTAATTTGTAAAAATTGGATTATTACTATAAGTAATGTTTATATTGGGCTTTAGCGTGACAATTGATTCATGCCATAAAATATTTCATTAGAACATGTTTAGAGACTGCATTATATAGTATAGTAAAGACATTCTGAAACAAAATTTGACTTTGAATATAGCTTTAACTACAATTTGTTGTTTCTACTCTATAGTCTAAGAATTTTCTAAATGAAGTTTTTGAACTTCCTTTTTCATGTAAGAATTATTAAAGAATACTTATTTTTACATTTCTAAGATTTTTTTGCAACTAAAATTAGTTTATGGCTTTTGTTGCATGGTGGTCAGATAATTTGACCTACATATTCATAGGTTTAAAGTTTTTGTATTTACTCTTACTTATAATATCAGTATGTTTGTAAATGTTTTGTGAACACATAAGAAAAGTATACTTTTTTATCGTACATATTTTATTAAATGGCTGTAAAGTCAAACCTGTCAATAATACTCTTCAGTTTTTATCATTTTATTTATATTTCTACCAGTTTGATTCATCAAGGACTGAGAAAGACATATTCAAATTTTGCTCCCTCCCCCCTAAAAAATGTAGAAAAATTAAAAACATAAGTCTCACACATAGACACAAGTTTCTTCTCAGTGAGAAATAGAATATCAGCGCCATAGTTAAGTATTTTAGAAAAAAAGAGGAAGTTTATCCACATCATCTATCGGTAATGAACAAATGAACATGTGGAAATAAATAAGTTCATTAAACAACTAGGAAATATAAAAATTGATGTTTGCACAAGCATGATTGGAAGAAGAGTATTAGAGCATAGCAGCGAAGAGATAACTATTAAGGAGAATCCTCTTTTGCAATTCAGAGTCACTTAATGAGCTCAGGTGGTTCGACTCCACTGCCTTTATTAAATTTCCTAATGTGTCTGTGTTAGAAAAGATCAGTATTGGTCAAGTGTGGAGGCTCACGCCTGTAATTCCAGCACTTTGGGAAGCAGAGGCAAGAAGATTGCCTGAGGCAAGGGTTCGAGAGCCTGTACAACTTGGCAGACCTCCTCTCTACAGTAAATTTTAAAAAATTAGCTGGGCGTGGTGTCTGCGCCTGTCACTTCAGCTACTTGGGAGGCTGAGGCTGAAGGGCCCCCTGAGCCCAGCAGGTCAACATCGTGCAACAGCACTCCAGCCGGGGAGACTGAGTGAAATACTGACTCAGGCAAAAAAGAAATAATAAAAAAAGGTCAGTATTGATCAATAGGGAACTATATAATTTAATTTTTTCTTTGTATAATAAAACCTTAAAGTTATAAGAAAAGAGATAATGCACACAATATTATGATGGAAAAAATCATTTTATGAAATAAGTATACCTGTAGACAATTAACCAGTGATAAAATGTCATATACTACTTTAAAAGGGGCACAGAATGTGAGCAAGCAACCTGAGGGGAAAAAGAAATATAAATTGGCAATATATTAAGACATGTCTAAATTCATACATAAATGGAAGGCATGCAGATTGCATACTCAATACATTAAAAACTGATTACTTTCTATTTTTTCCCCAGATTAGTAAATATTGCAAACTCTAGATTAGTAAGAACATTGGATAGTAAAAATTTTGAAATGTCCATGATAGAACATGTCATCCTTCCTAGGAGACAATTTATAGATGCAAGACACTATAAAACATGTGTACTATTTAATCTAAAAAGTTTATGAGTAATTCACCAAAAAGTATATACTCATTTTTGCCTTATCTATAGAAAGAATTCTACAAAGAGGAAAAAAAAATGAAACTACTGTATATTCCTTAAATAATGTAGTATGTGTCCATTTAAAATAGATGATATATTTGTTAAAAGTAATCTAGCCATTGCTTGTTTACAATAGTAACTTGAGATATCTAGCAATAGACAGTAGCTACTAAAAAAAATAAAGGCTATCTTGACAAGCTTTTAAGTTTCTTTTATTTCCCCCCAAAGGGAAGAATATGCCACAAAATTTAAGATAAATTGATTACTTATAAATAAATTAAGCTGTGAAACCAATTCTACCTGTGCTTCTTTAAGCATGAACTGGAGTTGCCTTTTCTGAAAAACATAGTTGGTATATTAAGGAAAGAACAATTTTACACACTATGGAGGAAAAATGTCTTCCCTCAACATACATTTTCTATGTTGGTGACAAATTTTTCTTGATATTCATGCCTGATTTTCAAAAAGAAAAAGAAAATCAGTTGTCTATAATATATTGATCCTTCCTTCCCCCTACTTTATATTTGCTTCACAAAGCAAAGTTTGGACTTGTGGATAGCATCCGAATGAGTGAAATTTTATGATATTGTATTGTGATGCTGTCTGGCAGTAAACAACTAAGTTGTAAAAACATTAAATATATTCATATTGCAAAGGTGGTGAGTTGCTTATTTGAACATTTCATCATACTGTGCCTTTATTATTTTGTAAAGAGTGTAATATAAAAAAATCACTGACCTCACACACAGCATAATTGAATCAAAGATAGTCATGGCTACATCCAGGTGAAAAACTCATTTTGATTTTTAGTCAAAACATACTGGATTTAAAGGGTTCAAATATGGGTTCATTACAAAGTAAAAAGAAGAAAACTCAAGGATTATGAGAGGTTTATAATTTTATTTTAATACTTTGGTTCCAGAATTTCTGTAACATTTATTTGAATTTTGACCATTCTATCATCTTGATTTGATTGTGATTTTTTGTCTAAACCAAATCATATTGATTGTATTCCAGTCTTAATCTTGACATTGCTGTAGCCACTTTTATTGAGAAGTTACCACTGAAACGGGCTTCTGTGACTATTTTATGTAAAATAAGTAAACTTAGAATTGGCAGTTTCACTCATTCAAAAAATCATATGTAGTCGAAGCCAAAAAAGCAAAAAATTAGTATGATAATTTAAAAAAATCTGATTTATATAAATAGTTGCAGCCCTAGATAAATAACTCAAAATCTGCTACATTGCTTTTGTTTTTCTGTCAGCCACTACTACCCTCTTTTGTGCTCTGTTTCTCTCTTCTTCTCTCTTTCATTTCTTTTGTTTGCGTTAGTTATTCCACCACACATTAATTTTTAAATAATTTTTTTGATTCTTTTCTCCTAAAAAATAAAAATAAAAAATTACATAAACACTTTGGATCTCATTGTTGATTCTTTTCTTCTCTCTCTGATACAGAAATAACAAAAAATGTTCATATATTCATTTTAGTGAAATAACCAAAAAGGGATTATATTAAAATAAGAACAAAGCTCACATCCACAAAAGCAAGCAAAGTTACGGAGAACACTTTCTAAATTGCCAGGACTAATTAAGTAAATAGTTATTTGTAGGAATGACATATAAACAGTCTCGGCTTGACTGCTGCAGAATTTCACCTGCCAAAGAAAATGCACAATAGAAGGAAATCGCTTTTCATTTCTTTATTAGTGTCACATACACTGGTGCCAATGAAGCTGTCAGGCAGATGTTTCAGCTTAAATACCCCTGGCAGTAACTTTATTGAAAATCAACACAAATCATGGTCAACCATCAGTTCTTACTCCCCAAAGAAACAATTAAGTCAAAGTGACAGCTCAGAAGGCCTCATGAGGCAAAAACCAAAGCTCAATGTCTGTGAGTGGAAGGTGTTCCGTGTCACAGTTGTCAAGCTGCAACCGGGTCAATGGTCCTTTTCTTATTTGATTTTACTTGTGCACCAGTCCCACTCATTTCTAGGAAAAAAAAAAAAAAATGGCTAACAGAGCTATCAGGTGAGCACTGTGCATAAAATCAATCCCATTAGCCTTAAGGAAAAGCAAAACTCTTGTGTCTGAGTGATGTTAATCTGTGTGTATATCTTTGCTTTCACGTGGTTTCTTATTATAACAATGAGCTTATTTATCCTAAAACTGCTTCCTTATGATTTTCTTGATAAGCATTTACTTCAAATATGGAAGGAATGAGTAATATTGCATGATAGTTATTCACTCTCATAATCATATATTATAACTTTTAGCAGTTTACAAACTGATTTTGTATTCATTAACCTCCTTGATTCCCAATCCAGAAAAGTGGGTAGGGAAGATATGCTTATATGTATATAACAATGTCCTCTAAAATGCAGAATAAAGTAGTCTGAGATAGGAGTACATTTCATATTTTCAGACTCCAGTACTTTGATCTGCAATCTACTTTAGCCTTGCTTTCAGGTTTAATTTTGCATGTACTTATTTAGCATTTTAATTTAGAAATAATAATACATCTTTATATCACAATTAGTTTAATAACAAGTGATATGGCCTTTTTTTGAGCAAAAGATGATAAACTCAGTTTAGAATGAGATATACCCCACATTGACTTGTTTAATTCTTTTATGTAGTCCTTCCTTTATTTTGTTTACCAGTTGTATAGTTATCTATCAAATTCATCTAGAGCAATGCTGAGATCCGTAAGGAACCAAGCTCACTGGCTTGATTTACATCTTGGCATTGACAATTACTTTTGTGTGACCTTGAATGAGTGTTGATTGATCTCCTGCTTATACATTTACTTTTTAAGTAAAATGCAACATTGAACTATTGGGAATATTAATTCAAGTAAGAATGCATTATTGCTACTTTCCAGGCTCAGATTTAATCATTGGAGGTGAATTAGTGAGAAAAATAGACAAGGGCCTGCTCTTACAGAATCCCTTACATTTTAGCTCCAGAGAATTATAACAATAAAAAAATTAAACAAACACAGTTGAGTTTTATTCATGATAGTTATCTTCTATAAGTCATCATGAACACTGAATTACACAGCCTATCTCTTTGGTCCTAGTGGAAAATACATTGTAGGTTCTTGTGAGCCTCTGGTCATAACATTGCTTCCATCAATATAAAACTTTGTTTAAGGCTATTTCTGTTTAAAGAGCTTATTTAATATATGTTTTTGTTTCACCACTTTAAACACTGAAATCACCAACAAACGCACGCAAAAATGCAAAAAACAAAGTGGCACAAAATAAACTACTAAGAAGATACTTGCTTACAATATGAGAGCCAGAATAAGAAGACAAGAGTCCCTTGCTAGACTCTCAGCTGGTGCTCCCTGGGTGGTGCAAATTTTTCATAGATCTATACAGGCTTATGAATGACCATAAAAGAATTATATTGTGGATTAGAGATACATTTTAGTGAGCAGGCAAATTCACAAATACAGAACTAACAAATAATTGACATCGACTATATATGCGTGTGTGTCTGTTAAACATACCTGGTGGCAAAAAGACTCATTGAGAAAAATAAATCTGGGTAAAGGAGTTAGAGGATGTGACTGCTGGTGATGGTGAGAGTGTTGTATACCTAAAGTAGTCAGCACAGACATCTATGATAAGCTGGCATTTGAGCAAACACCTCAAGCAAGGGAAGATGCCAAGTGGATATCTATCAGAGATGACTTCCAGGCAGAGTACAGCAAGGGCAAATGATCGGAGACAGTATTATAATGGGCTTGTTTGAGCATCTGCAAGGAGGCCAGAAGCCTGACGCGAAGTGAGGTTGGGAAAATGAGAGATGGGACTGGAGAGTTTGCAAAAGGGCATGCCATGTGAGGCATTAGGGATGGCAATGTCCAAACAGCCAAGGGAGGGCAAGAGAAGATGACTGACATAATGAGTGAATCTTTCGACTTTTGCAGATATTGGATGGGAGGGTACTAAGGATGGAAGTGTCCATTTGGGAGGCTATTATAATTTCAGAGTTGATTGCAATAATTTGACTGAGAAAAAAATAATGATTTGGACTGGGATGGTCAGGGGAGTGGCCAGTTTTTAATTTATTTGGAAAACAGAGTTGATACAATTTTTGATGGTGTGTAAGGTATAGGAACACAGGAGTCCGTGGTAACTCCATGATTACTCTCTGAGCAAGAAGATGAATTTGCTTTTAATGAGGATGGGCGAGATTTCTAATCTCATGTTAACATGTGATCCCCAAATGTGGGGTCTAGAGGGGGGTGTTTGGATCATGAGGGCAAATCCCACATGAGTGGCTTTGTTCCCATTAGTCCTTCTGATATTAGTGAGTTCTCACTCTTTTAGTTCGCATGAAAACTGATTGTTTAAAAGGCTCTGGAATCTCTTCCCCTCTCTCTTATTCCCTCTCTTATTACATGCTCTCCCTTTGCTTTCCACCATGATTTTAAGCTTCCTAAGTTCTCACTAGAAACAGAGGCCAACACTGTTTCTTGTAACAGCCTGCAAACCATGAGCCCAAATAAACCTCTTTTCTTTATAAATTACCCAGTCTGAGGTACTCCTTTATAACAATGCAAAGGAATATGCATCTAAAAATACATAAGTTTTAGATGCATATTCGAAACGCAAGAAGAAATGTCAAATCCGGAGCAGTTAATGCATTGGGAGTTCAGAGAAAAGGTCTAGACTAGATAGAGATATAAATATATAGATATCAAGAGTCAGCAACATATGGAGAATATTTAAAGCCAAATGACTAAAAAGAATCACCAAGCAAGAAGCATCGAGAGAGAACAGAAGAGTTCCTAAGAGTAGTCCTGCATATTAAATTACTAGATGACGTGTGGTCTTAATAAATATTTATACCTGGTATTCATTGAGTCCCACAAAATTTTCTATATTTTTTTTACAATAATTGGCATGCTTCCATCCTATTCTTATCTATATAATCTAAATGGAAAGAAAAGTTGTTTAGTTAAGAAATATTGGGTTTTATTTTAAAGACTGCAGAGAATAATTTTGTGTTCTGTAGCTGCAAAAGCAAAATCTTATGACAAACATAATTCTGATCTGAATTTGTCCTCTGGGGTTGAGGTGCGTTTTTACGAGATGTCAACAACCAAAGGTTGTGACTGGACCCTAAACATTTTTATAGTCCCTGATGCAATAGCTCTTGGATCTATCTAATGCTTCCTCAACTAATTCACCTTTCTACTCAGTGTAGCTCCCTTGGGTAGCAAACCAAATGCCTTTTTGTGAATTAATATTTAGTTGTTCTAAAAATACACTCTTATGTCTTTCTTTTCAAAAGGATTTTATGCTTTCAAACTCTTGCTTTGTGTTATTTGGTCTCTGTTTTATGTAATTTTCAACATATTTGGCATCAACTTGGTGTGCCTTCCAAAATTCTTACGTCCATCCATCTGCTTGTCCATATGCCAACAACCAGGATATATGGCTCTTAATTCTCAGTTCTTAAGGGAAAATTTGGACTACTTTGAATGAAATATTCTACCTTGTTGTATGATATGTCATCATGAATGATATGCACAACTTACTTGCCTAGTATTATGCATTCTTTAAATGATTTTGCCTGCAGCCCTAATATATGCCTCTGCTTTTCTGTACCAGCCCTAAGATACCAATCCTCATAGAACTAATACAAATCCTAAGTGATTTTCACTTACCCTCTCTGACCCAACCATGCCTTTCAAAGCAGTCTATAATATTACCTTTTCCAGGAATATAAATTCACTGTGATTAACTGCACTTTCATAAATAAGAAACCTTTGTTTTAATCAACCATGATATTAAACTAATCATCACTTAAAAAAGGAGATAATCATATCTGACTTATCTACCCTCAAGAGTTGTGTAAAAATGTCATAAGGAATATAAAGTGCTATAGAAAAAAAAGATTGCCCTTGAATATGTGTAAATTATAATACTAAATATAATTATAGCAGTATATATGTATTCATATATATGTTTTAAATATATATGCTATACAGATATAAAAATTTTTAATCATCTTCCCTTTCCAGAGTGAGATTATATCTTTAGTTTGCCGCAATTCATCATCTTGCTTTCTTAAAATCTTTTTATATATTCATCAAAATTAGGCCCTTTATTCTAGAATCAGATGGAAATGAAATAAAGTCTTTGGCTCTCTCATTTGCATAATTGCAAAATTTTGATTTATGTGTTAACCTGGCACTAATTCCCAGCTATTTCTTGGCAGTGTCTTTACTGTTAGCAGCAAGCTTATTTTTGCAGTACATTAGCTCTCTATTACTAAATTTCAGTTTGAATTCTTTGGAGGGGTTTTTTTCCCTGCTCCCGACACATTCTCTCTTTCTCCATCAAATAGGCTTCTGTTTTAGTAGTTTATTAGTGGCCTTCTGTGAGATAAAGACGCTTCTGTGTGGGCTGCAGTTGCCCACGGCCCCTGCTTTCAGAGGCAAACCCTTGCTGCTTCCTCTGCCCAGTCATATTCTGTAGCTTTTAGAGATCACGACTGCAGTCTAACTACTTTTCCCTAATGTTAATGCTCAGGCAGACATCAAGCTAACCTCTTCCCTCTTGTATTCCCCTCCTTCTTCTCTCTGACCTTCCTTTTAACAAATGAGATGAAGTTGTATGCTAAAGGACAGTTTCTGTACTCCTTAACAGAGACACCACCTGTACCTATGGGTTATGGCCCAGCCACACCCGTATATGAAGAGGTGCATTCATTTTCAGTTTCTGCACAAATGTGGCATGAACAGGAAGCCTGTGAAGTACTTCTAAGGCATCACAATGTCATGGTAGACCCATTTAGCAGATATTTTCTGTTGTGTTTCTGGTGTCTGAGAGTCAAGCTCTTGTGCCATCAGATGAAAGAAAGGAAAAGGAAGCACTGGAACTTAGGGGTGTGGCCTGTACAAGAACAGATTGCACATCCTGAGAGTTTGGGCAGGGCACTGGCACCAGAAGGAGAGCCCGGGTAGGGTGTGATGCCCTCCAGACACTCCAGTCAAATGTGCATCTCCAAGGCTGGGGTAAGAGCACCTGGGATGGCCTCAGAGCACTTGGCACCTAGGACGGTGCTGGCTTTCAGTGTGCTGCATGCAATTTCCTCTTGACATATCTGCCTTCTCCATTAGACTCGCAGCACATGGAGGACTTGGTGCCCAGTTATTTTAATATTTGTGAAGATTTTCAATCATTTAAAAACAAAAAATATTTCAAAACCACTCTGCATACTTCGATTTAATAGCACATTGTAGCACAATGATCTATCTGCCCAACTGTGAGCTTCTCACGGGCAAGAAGTGTGTATGATGGGTCTTCAAATTCTCAGTAAATAAGGATACTTAGTTCATATGCTTCCCAAGAGCATAACATAGCACTGTGACCATAATGAAAATTAAATTTTTGTGACATGGTGACACAAATAGAAGAATAAAAAATGATCAGTGGCAGTTCAACATATAGGTGATTAATATGGTTCTGATGAAGAAGTGATTCCCTGCTATTTTATGATTTTGTTCTTTTGAGAAGTGAGGAAGTGGTATAAAACAAATAATATACCACATACACTGCAGCAAAGTCCATGATTGATACTTACAATAGTATAGAAATTCAGAAAGAAAAAAATAGAATAAAAATACAAAAATAAGGAGAAATTCCTATGTCATGACCTTTTTCACCCCTTTCCTGACATACAGAGCTATAGAAATACCTGTGATTGTACCTTAAAAGTAAACAGTTGTGGGGCAAACAAGACAAATCAATAAATAATCTCTGATATTTAACAAACTTTTTTAAGAGTTGTTAGCCATTGATTTTATAACACACAAAATATGTTTCTTTTCTAAAGATCTTGCCATTTTCCCCCACTATCCAAGCTTAAGATCACTTCGTCATTTTTTTCTTAAAAATATATCATGTTTAGAATCTAATGTCATTTTAAGTTGTGTCTAATGCCACTGTTACATTATTTATATACCGAACCTCATACTAATCTCAGGCTAATAATCAAATTACTGTGCGTGGGCCTCATTTTTTTTACACGTATTTTTCTTAGAATATGTTCCCTCACTGTGGGGGGCCAGTCCCTGCAGAGAGATTTAGGGGGTCCCTGGGAGGTGTGGCAGCGTCAGTGATTATTATGGAGAAATAAAAAGAAAGAAAGAGATGAGGGGTGGGGAGAAAGAAAGAGACTGGACTCTGTCTAGTGCAGAAGCCATTTAATGGGACAAACTGGGCCTTTTATCCCAAATTTTCACAGGTTAAGTCACAAGACTGAACACAAAGCCAAGTGGGTTAGGGGCATTCCCCACCCACCAGGTATTTCCTCAAGCATGAGGAAGGATTATCCCAATTAACTCACAAAACTTTTACATGAACACAAAGCCAGGTGGATGAGGGGCGTCCCCCACCCACCAGGTATTTCCTCAAGTATGAAGAAGGACCATCCCAAAATTATCTCACTGTTCCTCATGCTTAGTTAATATTCCTCAAAAGCAATACTACAATTCTAACATCATAATATTCTAATAATCAATAACTTTTAAAACTTATGCATATATAACACCTAATGACTAACTTAAATCCTAATTCCTTTCTATTTTATGCTAATTCTACCTACACTATAGAAACTCTTAATGATAGACCAAACCAGTTCCTAAAGAATGTGGCCCAGTCAAAAGATCACGCTGGGCTGTTTCTAGGAACAATTGATTACAATTTCTTAATAAAATGACTGTTCTAAAATCCTATATATCTATTTTAACTTTTATAAAAGTTTCTAATTCCTAATTCTAATATATAAAGCTGAATCATCAGCAATAAAGCTTATAAAATAAAACCCAAATACAAACTGTAAATTGTACTAAAGCCAAAACTACCATTAGTAAAAAATGGGAACAATGAAATTTCTAAAGTTAGCTGTATTCCTATTAAACCTCAAAATATCATGTTTGATCATGCTTGAACTAACATAATTCACTGATGTAGCATAATCTATTCTATGATACATTCTATGAATAAAATAAATTCAATTTCTATAATAAGTAAAACCTACACTAATTGTAGCTAAAAACCAGTTTAAAAGAATGCAGCCCAGTCCAAGTTACATGCTGGGCCCTTAGGAATGTGGCCCAGTCCGAAGTTCCTGCTGGGCCATTTCTGGTAACTCTAGATAATCATCTATACCATCTAAAGCTGAAGACAATTCTCCATATTTATATACTAATTCTACAAATATACTTTTAAATCTTATAAAGAAGCTTGTATCATATATAAGGCTCCCGAATGTGACCCAAGTTTGAACCGTAATTGATTGAAAGGCCAAAACCATAGTCTGTGAGAAACGGGAACAATGAATCCCTGAGTTAGCCATGCCTGTCGTATTCTCAAAGTTTCAAGCTTAGATCATCAAAGTCCCTGCTACTGAGATGTCCCAAACAGCAAAAAAGGGAAAAGGGAATGGGCCATCAGCTCCTGAACTCATCCTAGTGGTCTCAGGGTCTGCAGCCCACCTGGATCCCTAATGCTCAGGTGGACCTCCACTGCCGGCTCCCAACACCTCACTATTCTGATGGTTCAGAATGCGAGTGTACAAGCCTGCATATGCTCTCATAAATGTGTAAATGAACATGTGTACCACTGGGCCATCTGAAGTAGAATTTCATCCAAGCATCCAGACTCATTAAAGTGATATGAAAAATAACTAGGTGGTTTTAGTCATTCCTAATAGTTACTGTTCAGTAAACACCCAGAGTAGCAACTGCATGACTTTTGTTCTTTCTGAATGTTACACAACAGAGATATCATGGCTGGAACTGTCCATGGAGAAGCTAAGTTTTGCTGTCACCCGTCAGGGTGGTCATTCCAAACCAAAAATACGTGAGTAAATAAAGAACCAATGTGCTGATCCCAGGCCTGGTGAAAAAAACCAGGAGTCATCGCCATCAAAGAAAAAGCCATCTCTCAATCACATGCCCTTGACTCTCTCCGTCTCTTACCACAATAAGCAAAATAACAACAACAACAAAAAGAACAGCCTGCTTTACATAAAAATGTTAGCAAGTAAAATTTGAAGGTTTAATTTTAATAACAACGAATGAATTAGCAAACAAAATGCAAAAGTTGCTATTGTTGGGAAGGTTTCAAATAACAAAATATTTTATTTTGACACCAAGTATTTTACTGTATGCTTCCAGAAACAAAGCATTGGAACATTGTTGTGTTGGCATCGTACATATCTAATTTTGCTGATTTTTGACAAAGAAAAAGAGTGTATAAGAAGCACGACATTGTCATTTCAATGTCAATAAAAATATAAAGTGAAAATGTGTCTTTAAAATGAACTAGTGGATGAATGGAATTGTTTATCAAGTGACTCTGATGAATCACATCAGCACCCTCCACTTCCTTGCATTAAGGCATCTCTCCCAGACCATTAACCTCACCTTTGTGGTGATAAAATTGAAATACTCACACTTAGCTGCCAGATAGTCCCATTATTTTATTTTTCTTGCTCAGTGGTAACCAAGAGCAATTTCATTCAGACTCCCCTGAAGTAATTAATTTGGGGTCTTTTAAAAATCAGAATTCTGCAGAAGCAGAGTTCTTTTTACTTCTACTCAATTAAATGCACAAGCCTTTGCTGTCCCCATATGCCCCTTTCTGATAAGCTTTTTTCCGAATTGAAACTCTGTGGAGAACTGATCTGAATTTAATTCTTTTGTTTCTAAGAAATGTATCCCATAGTTAAAGTCTTGTTGTTTTTCTCTAAAACAAAGATTTTCTCTTTACATAAAAAGAGTCACGGCTGCTTAGGGCCAGAGTTAGACAAGTATTATGTTCTATGAATGGATTATAATCACTAAGCAAAATAGAAGTGCAAAAGAAAAACAGTCCATATTGCATTTGAGAAACCTGCTGTTTTTATCATTACCTTAGGTGCCAGCTCCCTGTATGTATTGTTCTGTAATACGGGTCTAATCAGTATAGGCCCCAGAAACACAATATCCATGAAAACCAGAGAAACATTGCTTAAAACAATAAATCCAAACAGAAACTGTGAGTTTGGAACCATTGTGTTCTGAAAGAAAATGCTCTGGGACCAAAGGTAAGTAAAACCTTTGGCAGAAAAATAAATGTGTGTTTCATTTATAATTATTAGGTCGAACCAAGTTTAAGGAGGCAGGGGAATCTTAGGTGCATTTCTGCACAATAAAATTATAGGGAGTTTTCCTTGCCCCCTTTCCCCCACCATTTTCACAAGGCAGAATAACAACTGTTAGAGTAACCGCTTATGGATAAAAAAAGATCTCTTCTGATACTTGCTCTAAAATTCAGGTGTCCTTGGGAGAGGGAAGAGAACACATTATTCACAACTGTGATGTTATGAGTTCACTCTTTTTCCTCATAGGAAAGATGGAGAGCAATGGGGAAATGTTGTGTCAAATGAAAACCCTGTGCATCAGTGGTTCCCAACATTTTGGCATCGGGTACTGGTTTTGTGAAAGACAATTTTCTGCAGATGGGGGAGGGGGTGAAAGTGGTCTGGGGGATGTGCAGTCAAACCTCACTGATAATGTTCATCTGTATTTATAGCTGTTCTCCTGCAGTAGGTAGCATCATCGCCTCAGATCCACTTCAGTTCATCAGGCGTTAGATTCTCCAAGGGAGTGCACAACCTAGATCCCTCACATGCGCGGCTCACAATAGGGTTAATGCTCCTACGAGAATCTAATGCCACCACCAATCTGACAGAATGATGCTCTCAGGTGGCAGTGCGAGTGACAGGGAGTGGGTGTAAATAGAGATGAAGCTTTGCTTGCTTGCTTGACACTCACCTCTTGATATGGGGCCTGGCAGTCTTTGGCCCAGGGGTTGGGGACCCCTGGTGTATATATAATCAAATTTCCTATCACACAATCTTTTGAGATATATATGATGTTCAGTTTATGAATAAATGAACTTTTAGTTCACATCGTTAAGGAACTGTCAAAACAAAAAAATTCATTCATTTATAAGTTAAATATTTGTTGGATACCTACTATTTTGCTAAGCACTCTTTTAATAGAAATATGCTATGAATTATACGAATACCAGACATCAGTCCCAAAGTTTGTGGAGATTGCATGCTACTGGAGGCAGAAAGACAATCAAAAGACAATATTCCAGTGGGAACTGCAATGAAAAGTTAAAGATTTGAGTTTCTAAAGCTATGAAAATGATGTAATCCGTATTTTTTTTTGTTCAACATGCATCCTATCACGGCAAAGAACTAGAATTAATTTGACCCTAAAATATTAGTGTTTTCAGTACCTCTCTTTAAACTATTTGTGTATTGGGAGAGAATATCTTAAAAGAGCTATTTTCTTTTTTTTGTGTTGGAGTCTCACTCTGTCGCCCAGACTGGAGTGCAGTGGCCGCTCCCGGCCACCGCAGCCTCGACCTGCTGGGCTCTGGCGATCCTTCCGCCTCAGCCTTCCAAGTAGCCGAATTACAGGCATGCGCTACCACGCCCCAGCTGATTTTTTGATTTATTGTAGCCTGCCCTATTTTCAATCGTTAGTTTACTTAAGAAACAACTGATTAGCTTGTTAAACAGTGCTGATTTTTATTGCCCAGAGGTTTTGATTTACTCAACCTCGGTAGAGGATTATTTCAATAAGTATCTGAGATGATTATGATGCAGGAGGTTCATTGGCCATCCTTTGAGAAGCAGTCATCTCAAGAAATGGATAATGAACATTAGTTATCCAACATGATATCAGACCTCACCAACGAGGATTCTGAAGAACAAAATACCTAAGACCAGTTCATATCTAAGAGCTGCTTGTTCAATACATGTGAATCTGAAGCCCTTGACATGTGTAGCCCAAATTGAGATGGGCTGAGCATGCAAAAAAAAACATCCTGGGTTTTGAAAACTTAATATGACAAAAATAAAATAGTTTATTAATAATTTTTATAGTAATGATGTGCTGAAATAATAATATGCTGGATATATTGAGCTAAGTAATATATAGAGAAATAAATTATGTTTATTATGTTTTGCATTTTTAAGGTAACTAGTAAAAAATTTAAAATTGTATACGTGGTTCACTTTATCTTTCTATCGGACTGTGAAGTCTTAAATGAAATATGAGTTTTATTATTGAAAAATCTATGGAAAGTGATTTCAGTTAACCTAAGCTTGCATCCCAGGGTTTTGTTACTGTGGCACAGATAGTTTTGCTGAAACTTCACTGCTCTTACCCCTGTGATGACTTTACCAGACCATACGCTTTCCTCTCTCGTTAGATTCAATATCAGCCTGCATTCAGATGATTTTCCTTGTCTGTACTTACAAATTATAATCCGTCTTGACTATTTGATGATCCTGCTAGCCCATCAAGCTCAGTTCCAATCTTATCTTCTTTAAGAAATATTACTCATTTACCTGTACAATACTTATTGTGTAACTCTATATTCATCAATTCATCAATGTATTCAAAAATTATTCACCATCCAGTATATACTGGTAATTGCAGAAGGAACTATTGCATAATGGTGCAATGATAATATTTCTAATCATTGTATACTGTATACAGCAACCAGCCACGAGGTGAACAGAGGAAGTATATAAGCACAAGTTATGCTAACATTATAAAATATATCACTAGAAATGATGCTGTAGGCAACAATGATAAAATATGTCCATTCATTTTTCATATTCATTATTCAACTTGTTTAAAAGGGGATGAACAAGGAGGAATGTAACAAAGTCTGTGGATAAAAAAACACAATCTTAGAATCACTTTTAGAACTGTTAAATATATAATAACCTATTATTTATACAAAATATGGTTGCTATCCTTTAGTGGGTTTTTCTGGAGGATAATTGCAGTCATAAAAATGCACTTAGAAGCCATAAACATTTTCTGTAGTGTTGTGTTGCAACTCGGGTATCTGCAAGCTATTTTGAATTCAGTAATTATGAACATGTAAGAGATTTTTATTTATTAATTAAAGAAAATATCTATATTAATGCATAATGTTTGATATTTTCAGTGTATAGGTTATTCATGAACATACCTAGACAAAAAAAGACTATTGGGTTTTGTTATTTATACTCATGTGCTACATAACAATGCTTCAGTCAGTGATGGGCCCCCTATACAACTATGGTCTTGTAAGACTGGGCAACCCCTTCTGGTCCCCTCCCACTGTGGGAGTTTTTCTGTTCTGTCAATAAATTCTGCTTTCTCATAAAAAAAAAAAGATTGTAATACTATATTTTCACTGTACCCTTTTTATGTTTAGATATGTAGGAAACACAAATACTCACCATTGTGCTACAATCAGTACAGTAACATACTGTACACATTTGTAGCCTAAAGCCTACGTGTGTAATAGACCATGTTATGCTATATCATCTAGGTTTATGTAGGTACACTCTATGAAGATCACAGAATGACAAAATTGCCTAACTATGGATTTCTCAGACTGTATCCTGGTCATGAGGCAAGCCATGATTGTATTTACTAGAATCATATAATCAAATAATAATTAATCTGACATTAATAATCAAAACAATTGTCTCTGGTTCCTTAATCATTTATTGTCCGAGACTTTCATAGTCTTTGCCTAGATCCTCCTCTGTTAATTCAGGTTACCTTCTCTCCCCAAGCCATACACACACACACTCACATGCACACCCACATGCATGAGTCTTTCTAGAATGCTTCCCTTAAAGCAGCGTTGTCCTGGACTCAAAATCTTAAGAGCCATATGTGCATTGATTTCTGCACAGGTAGGCAAATTGTGATTTTATTTTTCCTTATGCTGATTGCTAATTAGGGTGGATGCAAGACCTGCTTTGTTTCCATTTAAAAGCCTTTGCTTGGGAGCATTTCATCATCTGTGAATCCAGTAACAGCATGAATATCAAAAAGAGAGCTGTTGGTAGATCTTCCTGCCACCTGTTTTTATTTTTTTATTTTTTTTCCTGATGAGCCAGTCGTGAATTTCCATATGCTAGAACATTTCCATGTAAGTTTTCCTTATTCCAAGACAAATGGTTTATTAACTGATTGATGATGGCCAGGAGTGAAATTAGGGCTGGACTGGGAATTTTGAAGTGATACTGAGCTCTCAATAAGCCTTGTTACTGGTTTTCATTGAACTTGTTCAAATTTCTACATTGGAGAATGCTAAACCACAATAATTTCTATGTGAAGGAAGACTTTCCAAATGTCTGGACTAATTGTCTTTCTTTTGCAACGTAATAATTCTTTGGAAAATTTAGTTTTATTTCCATAATGACTTCTTTCTGTCAGCTATTTTGCTATATACTGGGAATACAATGGTGAACGCTTTGGAACTCACATTGTGACTTTCATAATACAGTGAAAAAGACAACCAGTATGGTAAGAGTTTTGAATGGAATATTGCAGGAACATGGTATATGGCACATTTAAGTCAGTCTTTCCGAGGAATGTGTCAACTGAATTTCTAGGTTAAATGAGTAGACAACTACGAGAAAAAAAAAGATAAGACTCAGTTGCTCTTTGTTTTCAGAGAGGAGTGAATTCAAAATATCATTTTATTGAAATGCTCAAAGGTTATAGACTTACTAACAAAGCAACATGTTTTGCTAAAAGCAAGCAGACAAACAAAACCAGTAATCAGAGAAAGGGATAGCAGTTTAGTCAGTCATTCGAGACAATTGATTGAAAAATCATGCTATTGGTTGTTCAATATTATTCAGTATCCCAGGGCAAGAGACCAAAATCAACCAGGACAGGGCATGCTCAGTAAAAAACCTGTAATGTTCCCAAATCTGTAGAATGAATTGAATTAACTGTGAAGTTGCTTAAGTCCCCATCAAAATAATAGTATGCACACATTTTTTTAACTTTGATGTTGGTTATTAAAAAAAAATCATAAAATTGTCCTCCTCAACATATTATATTCCTTATGATTATTTTATAGTTTTGTACAATTTTTTTATTGCATTAAAGTTAATTATAGGTAGGGAATGGATATTTTGACATTTCAATCCATATGGCCATTGAAGTTCTTAATGCCTGCCATGGAGGGAGGGTGTGTGCATTAGCTACAAATCTGAGAAGATATTTAACCAGTACTCAGAGGATCAGAGCTAGGCAAATTAAAATACTGGGGCTGCTGGCGAGTACTGAGTTTAAATAAATTTCTCTGCATTTGAAGACATGTACAAAAACCAGAAAATAAAACCTATGGTAGCAGTGGAAATCTCTGGGTGATTTATAATCTGTTCTCATGTATTTCCATGTTTTATAAAATAAGTATGTATTTGAGTCAAAGAGAAAGATTTTTAAATTAGCATATAGAACACTAATGTGTGTATATATTTATATATAAATGTATATTTATATATATAAATATATGTATTTGAGACTACACTGATGTTTAAAAAAAGAAAATTAAAGCACTTCAAAGAGTTCATTAAAAATGATTGCCTATAGGTTAAATAATTTTTCTCAATTACTTTTTTGTAATTTTCAAGTTCTTTAAAATGGAGTCTGTATTCCATTTCTAAAGACAGGAAACAATTTTTTTTTTAAATGTCAGGCTTGAGGCAAATGGACATGGCTTAGAATTCCCAGTGTCATACTAGATATTCAGATATTCAGTCAGTTGCCCATGTATTTTCTTGTATTCCTCTGGGTATTTTGTTTTATTATTTTGTTTTGTTATTTTGTTTGTTTATGTGTTTGTTTTGTTGGAGGGGGCAAGGATTTTTTTTTAAGCCAAAACCTATTTATACACTAAAAATAAGAAGCTTCTGTTTTACTGAAATGTATTTCACAGGGGCTTTGCCTGATTTTGACATTAAATTCAACTGCTTTATTGAAAGTTATGGCCCCTCTAGGGTGAGGTCAAAGGAAACTTTTCATGAGGGCATTTATAGTGGTCCTTACCTTTTGTTTTATAACTTAGATACAGAGACTCAGTTGCTCTAAGAAATGCAAAATGCATTCTCTAGCAAATCAAATATTTATTTTTTTAAAATTTTCCAATCAGCATATATGTAAGACAGGCGTTGCATCATTTAAAAGAAAATTATTTCATGATCAATTAACTAATTACATGTGAATAATTAGTTTGGTCAAATAAGCATATGAATCATTTTAAATTCTTTTTTTATGGTTGTCAGGACTTACTAAAATAACTTCAAGAAATAAACCACCTTGGAAAACTTCTGCTTTTTGGTTTTTTTTTTTTTTTCCTTGGGTCAAATAGACATGCAAAACAGATTTATCATCATCTTCTTCAGACTAGTAGCTATAACAACTTCTCTATACAGGATAACAGGAAGCATAAAACAGTTAAGTAACTTTACCAAAGTTATTTAGCTAACAAGGTGCAAACTCAGCTTTGTCTTAGTCCGGGAGTCATGTAGTTTCCACTGCACATTAAATTATGCAGTTAATAATAAGTTTAAAAATAAAAGAAAGTTAAACTTGTCTCTGTTACAGACAGCAGCCTAGCTTCCTTGAATATGTGGGGATAGGCAAGGAGTCAGTATATTAAGTGTATTAAATGTCTGCAAAATGTGTATTGATCAGCAGCTACCTAGATATTCAGATATTCAGTCAGTTGCCCATGTATTTTCTTGTATTCCTCTGGGTATCTGTGGTGAATGCAGACATGAAATGCTTTCAATTAGTTCACTCAAGTGGAAAGAAAAATGTAGTAATTTGAAGATTATCATTTTTCATCATGATCTTAGGATAGATTGGGACTTGATGAAACGGTCTTTGTAATAAGAAGTATGTGCCTAAGCATAATACTAGACAGACACTCATTGCTAAAAGGCAAGATTAGCTCATGAGCTTTCAAAATTTCTTCAGCATAAACGATTATTCAAAAACCCCATTGAGATGGTGAGGTTATTTTGTTTGTTTATGTGTTTGTTTTGTTGGAGGGGGCAAGGATTTTTTTTTAAGCCAAAACCTATTTATACACTAAAAATAAGAAACTTCTGTTTTACTGAAATGTATTTCACAGGGGCTTTGCCTGATTTTGACATTAAATATGTTTAATATGAACTGTTTATATAAGTGTCATGAATTCCATTACGTGATGCTTTTTGCAAAGATGTGATACTTTATGGTACTACTCTATAGTGGGTACTGTGCAGTGTGATAATCAAAGATCAATTCCTAACTTAAAAAAAAATCTGAATTTGTATTTTATTGAGAAGGACTTTTAAAGTAAGTTCATGAGAGAACCCACACTCTTAGTTGCTGTATACATGTGTGTATATCTGTTAACTTAAACATAGAAAATAATCCTAATTTTAGTATGCTGAGTTTTAGGTGCACCTGAAATAATCACTTTATTTGTGCCATTCACAAAGGTCAAAAGTATTCTTCACTTTTGCTGTCCCTGAAGTAATTCACAGCTTAATAGCACAGTAGCAGAGGTTAAGTGAAAACCTGGCACATATCTCCCAGGAATGAGATGTAGATAAAGTCAAATTTTTGAGGAGAAAAATAATAGTCATTTCAGGCATTTTACGGAGTGGAGGTTTTTAAAAATGTTATTGTCACTTATTATCTTGAACAAAAATTGAATCTCTGAACTTTTGAACAAATATAAATAACAGATTGTGATATATTTTTTTCAAGTAAGAATTTCCATACAGTATTATAAATTTTAAAAAAATACACATAGAAGACAATCTGGTATCAGAAGCAGGGAAAAAACCAAAGGACATGATGTCATGAACCCCTGGGTCTGGCACTGCAATTTTCGCCCATCAGTTCCATGGGTATGTAAGAAGACGATCAGAGCTCACATATTTAAACTTTCTGCCTTATTTTTGAATTTCCACTGACATGGCAGCAGTAATGCAATAAAAGTGAAAAATTTTGTAACAGTATTGAAATATAGGATGTCACTCGAGTATGGACAATATTGACAAATTTCTACAAATTAATTGTAGCGATGAAGCTGATAAAAGCAAAGAACCATCCAGTGAGACTCTGTAAGGAAGGAAAAACCCACCTGGATATAAGGCCCAGGGGGCTGAGCTGTGGAATTTAACATGCTTTCCTTTGCACCAGTACATGCAGAAGCCAAGGGCAGCTTCCGGGCAGTTGATGATGGGATGTGCAAATTGATCTCATTATTCCCCCAGATTTATACCAAACACTGGAGTCAATTCTATGGGACAACCCTTCCGTGGTGCTGCTTCCCAGGTTACATTGGCAAGCATGGCTTTTTAAATAAAGCAGGGCAGTGCTACAACTGGCTCCAAATGAAAGGAGTGGTGCCAACTCTAAAGAGTGCCACTGACCCAGCTAATGCCTGCTGCTCTGAGAAATACAAAAAGAAACGACTTGGCAGAAAGGTGAAGCACTATGTCTCTGCTCTTTCTGGCTATAGCTCCCTTGTTACTCCATGCTGGCAAGTGAGAATAGAGCAGCTCTAAAACTTGTCCTTTATTCTTTTGCCTGGTCCCGAAATATTTGAACAGAGATCAACATTTAATCCAGTAGATCCCACCTCAAATCCCAAACCTGGAAAATGATTATGGACTCTCGGTATACTATAGGAGTGGACAAATATTGAGCATGTGCAAAGACTAAGTTTTTTGTTTTTTGTTTTTTAAAGAGAGTTAATCTAAGGATTCAAACCAATGCTACCTATAAGGGATTTGGCATTTCTCTCACCTGGGTGATTTTAACTGTCATTCAGTTGGACTCTTGGCTTGTAGCCTGACTTACTTTCTCTAAATCCGTTGTCTGTACTGGAGCGAGAGTGAACTCTAACATAAAACTGTGGCAGGATTGCAGGGTGATCCAGGAAGGCATGTCTTAAAAGGGACCTTCCTGAGGCTGAGATTTGATGACAAGGAGAAGGTGCCAGGTGATGATATTTGGGAAGATTGTCCTAAACAGAGGAATCAAAAACGTTAAGGCGTTCATTCAGAAATGAAGTAGGCATAACAGAGGAACCAAAACAAATTGTGTGGCTTCACCCAACAGACAGGAGAGGAGAAAGGCATAAGTTGAAATTAGGGAATTATAAAGTGGACAGCAGGAAGATAACAGTAAGTCTTATAGTGTAGATAAGAATTATTACTTTTTTGTGAATAGTAATGGGAAGATGTTGGAGTATTTTTAAGTAGGAGAGATATATGATGTAATTTCTATGGCAGAAAATATCATTCTGGGTTCTGTTTGGAAAATGAATGAAGGCAGGAAGCTTGATGTGGAATCTGTGACTATAGCCCAGTTGAGAAATGAAAGTAATTGGATTAGAGTTGTGGATAGAATTGGATTGTGTGCAGATACATAAAAGATCTTGAAGAGTTTTTGGATATGTGTGTTACGAGATGGAGGTAGTGAGGGACTTTTAGCCTAGCCCCTCCCATTTACTGAGACATGGAAATTATGAGAAATAGATTTGGGCTGAGGGGGGAAATAAAATGTCCTGGCATGGCTTTGTTAAGTTTAAGGTATCATTAAAATTCTGGAGAATGATTAGTATTGGGGATATAGTTTTAAAATTAATTAGTCTATACATCACGTTTTTTAAAACCACCCAGCAAAAATAAATCATCAAGGGAAGAGAGGCAAAGAAGTCTTGACAAATGCTACAGAAATTTTCAAAAAAAGTTCTTCAGAGAATGAAGACTAATAAAAAAGTGTAAGGTTGTGAGATGAGAAAAAATGGATAGTGTTACATAAAATTAGAGAAGAAAGTATTTCAGTAGGAGGCTTAATGACTGTGATACATGTTAACAATGGAAGAATAAGATAAAATCAGGATATCGACCATAGATCCAGCAAGTGGAGGTTGTTGGTGACCTTGTAAGGGTGAAGGGGTGAAGGTGTTATTAAAAGACAGCTGAAAAGCAGGCTGTCGGCAGCTGTAGGACATAAAGTCAAGGAAGATTTTTATTTGAGATAAACTACACTAAAACATGTGAGTAGATGAAATAAGCCAATCGAAAGAGAGACTGAGCATGTGGGAAAGAGAATAATATTAGGAGTGAAATCAATAGAAAAGTGAAACGGAATAGAGTCTACATTTCAAAGGAGCAGATAGACTGTAGTTATAGTATGGACAGTCAACCTACTTATTTTAAGAATGCAAGCTATTTGCAGAAATGAGTCAGTAGACATATTTAATAAGATAAAAATAAAATAAGCTTTTGTGAAATATCAGGAAACGTTAGTAGTTGCATTTATGATTTGGTGAAAAAAATATTGAAGATTTCAGAGAAGATTCAGGGTGGCATAATAAGTAATAAAAAGCAGACTTCAGTAGAATGTCCTGGATTAACTAAGTGCCGACTTGAAATTTAGAATTATAAGTGTAAATTAAATTCAGTCAGTAGGGACTTCTGATTTTCTATAGTAATGTTCAGTTGCTTGAGTATAACTAGTTTCTAGATTTTGATGCAAGAGTTAAGGAGGGAGAAAACGAAAAAAATTAAGCACGCTATAGAGAATGTTTATCAAGGAAAGTGGGGCCACAAGGGGTTAATGGATAAGGAGAAACAGGTGAAAACCAGTGGATTACAGGCAAAAGAGTATTGGAGAGAGGCCATAAGAGTTAATATCCTGGAATGGTGGAGAGTGACATTGGAGAGTGGGTTGTTCCAAACAGAGATTTTATTGGAAGAGAAACTTCCAATAAAAATTAGGATATGGCTATGCATCTAAAAGCTAATATGAGGTATTGAAGAAGATAATCGGGGTATAAGACATTCTGGAACTGAAAGGCATTGGACTGGATAGATGAGGTATGAGGACATCATGCACAGACAGGTAGTAAATAAGTATGAGAGAACCACCAGTAGCTCCAAAACAATGGTGAGGAATGCAGGGAGGAAGGAGAGAAGAAGGGAAGGCAGGTTTGGGAATTTTCGCAAAAATGAAGTATGAAAGTGAAACAAGTGAAAGTCTTCCTTAGACTGGAAATGTGTAGTATAGGGGATGCAAACCTCTTTTAAAGAAGATTGAATGAAAACCCTGTCACTCAGGGCCAGTCAGATTTCAAATGGGTCAAGCAGATTAACGTGGAAGAAAGCATTCAAATATATAAGAAAATTTCCTAACCACTGGCCTTGAGTTCTAGCCCATCATATTTTGATTTTGAAATAGACATTAAGGTAGTTTTATAAAATTAATGTTAAAAATCACACACAAATTTCAGAAAACATAATACTATAGTCATGATGTTCTCTATATTCTGGATTGCATAAAATCTCAGGTCATTCATTTAAAGAAAGACTTGGGCTTTCAGGTTAGAAAAGAGAGGAAAAAAACCTTGTCATTCATTCAACAAATATTTATGGAACATCATCTATGTGTTCAATATTAACCTACATGCTAATGATACATTATTGAGTGGAACAAATATGCATCTAAATTTACTCAATAAATAATCTGGCTCTCCTACACTTTCTCAATTTAAATGAGTAACAAGATAAAAACAAAAGCCGAACAACACATTTAAAAAAAATTTTTCTCCTTGTGACATTTACTGGATGATGTACATAGTAGTTAATTGCTTTTCAGCATACACCAAGAATTTCTGCTACAGCCAGTGGAATTGCATGCAAAACCAGAGTTTGATGAGTTCATTTCTAAATCTGTTTCTATGTCGTGCTTGTAATAGTGCAATTTAATTAAATATGAGATAAATATTGAGAGGTGTTTATTCTAAGAAAACTAACTTGAATGCTTTAAGAAATGAGGTTAAAAAAATTATGGACATCCTTGTCATGTAGAATTAGGAGTGACCACGACAACTCTGAATGACTAGGTAAAACAATAAAAAAAGCTTCTCGCAAATCCCTGACTAGGATGTGTATGATCTTGCTTGTCTTTTAAGAAATAAAATATGAATCTCCATCAAAGGATAAAGAAAACTACATTTATAAAATTAAGATTTCTATATATTATCTCATGAGTTTCTGCTTTAATGGACTTTGCAGATTAGTGGACCAATGACAAATTGCAATCTCCGGTCATAATCAAACAAATATGCAATTACAAACTTTAATGGGGGTTGAGTGAGGTAGCTCATGTCTATAACCCCAGAATTTTTGGAGACTGTAGCAGGAGAATTGCTTGAGCCCAGGAATTTGAGACCACCCTGGGCAACATATCAAGATGTCTTCCTTACAAAAAAACAAAAACAAAAACAAAACAATGAACAAGGTATGGTAGTCCATGCCTATAGTCCCATATACTTGGGAGGCTGAGGTTGGGTGTTTGCTTGAGCCCAGGAGTTTGAAGCTGCAGTGAGCCATGATCATGCCACTGTACTTCAGTCTGGGTAATAGAGTGACATCTGACAACACACACACACACACACACACACACACACACACAAAAGAAAAAACTATAATAAAGCCTTCAAAAAATATGTGAGGTGCTTTGGGAGGAGATAATGGAGAGGGGATCTGTTGTGTAGGGCATTAAAAATACTTTGAGTTGAAGTCTGAGAAGAAGTAGATGCTAACTAGGTGAACCTGAAAACAAATTGCTCTGGAAAATATAAATATTGCAAAAATTGGGTCAGTATAACAGAAAATGGAGGTAAGAAAACAAGAGAAAGCAAAAACAAAGCATAGTTAATATTATGAAAGTATAAATGAAAAACTGATGTGGGAAATTTTAAAAATGTTGCATGCAACGTTTATATCTCCTGTGAGAGGGAAGTGAATTTTATTTTACAACGAAGTACATAGCATACATTCAAAAGCTCAAGAACTTTATTACAGAGACTAGGATTGGAGTGACCAGAGGCAACTTCAGAAAAAAATTAGTCTTCAGATAAGTCTTTTAAAGATAAACTGGGCTGG
Source organism: Carlito syrichta (assembly GCF_000164805.1). Taxonomy (NCBI): domain Eukaryota; kingdom Metazoa; phylum Chordata; class Mammalia; order Primates; family Tarsiidae; genus Carlito; species Carlito syrichta. The sequence goes on from NW_007259912.1 coordinate 178,605, forward strand.
ACTGGGGCTGCAGAACAAAATTTGCAAATGTAAATATCAGTCTCTTCGAGGGAAATGTTTATGAGGCAATATAAGAACTATTTTGATCATTACAGAACTTCCATATAGAACTTATAGAAAATGCGTTGGAAAGTTATGTTTAGCTAGATTGTGGAGATCCTTGAATGCTAAATGCATTTAAAAATTTAATCTACGTAATTTATAGAATAGATTGGACTGTCAGAAACCTGAAACTGGGAATAGAAGTTAGACTATTATAATTGTCTGGATATAAGGTGATAAGTGCTTCAGCTGGAATGCTTACAGCAAAAATTGAATAAGATATAGTTTCAATTGAAAGGACAGGAATCAAATTCTTAGGTAGTGTTTCAATCTGAAATCTGGAGACAAAAAAGAGACAAAAAAGAGTATACGAGGACTCCTATTAAATTTTGATTTTTTGCTTATATAAATATGTTTCATGTTTTTCATTTTCTAGGAGTTCAATCCAGTGACAGTGTAGACTATAGGCACTTAGATGAAGAATAAATACAGTTGTCTGTCTTTTTATTCAGCTTTATTATCGATGTATTTAGTTAAAAACAGAAACAAAGACTGTATAAGCTGTTCTCTCCCTTTATTATTGGCCCAAATTGAAATTTAGATTTAAATTCGAGACTGACAGACTTTGGGAGGTGTATTTCTTGGATAATGGCAATAACTCATGCTAATTTTTACTATGTATCCTGTAACTTTGTACCTGATGAGATGTGTGTATGTGTGAGTTTAATATTATATCGCTTCTAAACTATTAAATAACATGTCCCTAAAGCAGATATAAAGCTACCAAGTAGTGACAGGTGTCATAAAAATACCATAGTAAAAAATGTTTTAAACAATATTTCAATGAGTGAAATTTTTCATGACTAAGTTTTTATCTGATAGTTATTTCTCAGTTTTTATCTGATAATTATTTCAGGCGTTTATTCAATAAATAGTTAAGTGCCTGCTATATGCTAACTTGAGCTAGATACCAGGGGGATATAACGCTAAATAAGTCAAGTGCACCTGACTTGGAGTTACATGAATGATTCCTATAGATTTGGTACTGTCTAAATATTTAGCATACTGATCAAAGTGTATTGTCAAAAGCAAGAGAAACTGACTCTAGCTGTTTTAAGCAGGAGTGGAATTGTTAACAGTAACGTTGGAGAGAGAGAATTTGAGGTGACATTGCCAGCAGCAGTATCCAAATTTATGCCTGTTGGCACAAATTGATCCAGTGAAGCAACACTGTGGTCATACTGGGCACCAGAAGCTGTCACTGGCATTGCTAACACCACCAGCACCACACACTGGACCATAGGACTGCTGCTTTTGGGAACAAGATGTAGTTGTGTCCATGGTCATTTCTTTCCCCTTTGGATTCTGTACAGTGCCTGCTATCACAAGATTTCCATTCAAGGCCTGTGGAGGGTACATCAAATTGGCAGAGTCTAGGTCACACAATTTTACTCTAGTAATAGAGTCTGGCACCTTAATCTTCTGTTGTTTCAGGAATGTTTTGCCTCATGAGATGGGAGATTCCCTCAAACAGAAGAAGCTGGTTCAAAATCCTGAAAAGGTAAATAAACAAGAAACAGACATGACAAATATCATACTCCTATACATTATCGAATGTAACACTTTTCCACAATTCTCATGTCATTATAATTATCTGAAACTTGAGATAACTGATACAAAAAGACTCTGATTAAGAAGTGGAACAGCCAGTTTTTGAACAAAGTCCTGTCATTCTAAAGCCTATGCCAATGAACCTGTGCTACAAAATTTTCTGGATTCACATAATTTTAAAATTTCTTAATCAGATAAAAGACTAAAACTTATCTTAAACATTTATTCATGTTGGTTGAAATAATCAGATTCCTTAAGATTTTAGACTTCTTATTAACCTAAAATGTATAACCAATGACAGGAAATAAATATATAAACTTAAGGAATAATTTATGATATTAGACTCAATTCACTGCTATCATTTATGTTAGTAATCATGATGCAAGTCACATACACAAAAGAAACTGTAAAAATATTTCTAATTTATCTGTAGTCAAGATCATCAAATTTCAAATATGCCCATCAGTTACAAATATATTAAAATGGTTTAAAACTACTACTTCCCATAGATATCATGTGAGATAATTGTCTATTGACATAGTCAAATGTGAAAGAAAGCATACTAAACATCTTTTTAAAAACATTTTTAACTTTATTAGGTACTCTCAGAAACAATATACTGTTTTGATTTTTGGCAAAGAACATCCACTTTAAAAGGTAAAATATTGCAGCAGGCATCAATGTACAACTCAGTATTTCTACTTCTTGAATTATTCCTCCAAAAGACTCTTCCCCATGCTTATACAAATATTTACAGTAGCATCATTCACAATACCCCAAACTGGAAATGGCATAAAATCCATCAATTGGAGAGTGGAAAGCAGGTTTTCTTTTATAAAATAATATAAAAATAGACACCTTATAGCCAAATACATCCACATAAAAACTTCTCAAAAACATAATATTAGATGAGAGGAGCAAGCAACAGAAAATATATAGCATGACTCAATTTATATCAGATTTAAAACCAGAAAACCTAATAATATGTTATTGATTCATTTATATCCATAATGATCAAACTATAAAGTAATATAAGGAAAGAAAGAGTATACAATTGAATGTAATGTTGCCTTATGAAGTAAAGATAAGATGTAATAAAAAGTGGTACATAGGAGATGATAAGGTTTTAGAAATGTTTAATTTTTTTAAGTTGGGTAGCTTTCGTTTGGTGACTACTTGTATGCAGCAAAAAGTTTTTAATAAACTACTGATTACATTATCTAGTTATATTTAAGAAAATACAATATCATTCATTTATTATTTACCCTCACTTCCCATCTATCGGAATATTCATTTCTTTTTTTTTTTTTGAGTTGGAGTCTCACTCTGTCCCCCAGACTGGAGTGCAGTGGCCGCTCCCGTTCACCGCAGCCTCCACCTGCCGGGCTCCAGCGATCCTTCCGCCTCAGCCTTCCAAGTAGCCGGAACTACAGGCATGCGCTAACCACGCCTGGGTAATTTTTTGATTTATTGTAGAGATGAGGTCTCGCTGCCCAGGCGGGTCTCGAACCCGCGGGCTCAGGCAATCCCCTCACCTCAGCCTCCCAAAGGCGTGGGATTACAGAGAATATTCATTTCTTTAGCATGCTGCATAGGAATCAATCAGCTATCAGCAGCATTGCTTATTTCTGACTTTTCTGTCTCTATCACCCATAACGGTTTTTACTAATGTCATTTTTTCTTTTAAATTATAAGCAGGATAGGTCAATTCAGGTAAAATGTACGTTTATGAGCACTATATTAATAACTAAAGCCATAATTATTACACTAATAATTGGGTAGTTACTTATAGGTCTTTTTTTTTTTTTTACAAGGAGGAAAATTGTCTTATTTATTAAGGGAATTTTTTTTTCTGGGAACAAAGTATTCATTTTTTTTTAACGACTTAGGATACTTGAGGTGATGTTATCTAAATTTGGCTTCAAGAATGTTTTATCAGCATGTCCATAACCATCAACCCTGGGACTATTCTTCATATTCTTCATATGTGGACCATTAGCTTCAGAAAAGACTTAGAGCGACAGTTACGAGAAATTTGATATTGACCTAGTGGATAATATATACAATATATTAATTGTGGCCCTCTTTCTTTGAAAAACTTCCTGCAGTCCCATTGAATCAGTTGGGTCATATTCACTGACAAATGTTATTTATGTGTCTTCACTCATTTTGTTCAACTTCAACCAATAACCTAAGAGTGAACATAGTAGCACTAATTAGCTACATAATTTTGAACAATATGCTTCATTCTTCAAAGTGTGTTTTTCCTCCAACAAAATCAGAGGGTGTATACTACAAAATATAGGCCATGTATGCTCAAGAGAAATGTTTGATTCGGCTGATTACATTATTTTCTTTCTTTCTTTCTTTCTTTCTTTCTTTCTTTCTTTCTTTCTTTCTTTCTTTCTTTCTTTTAAAACACAAAGATCTACTAACAAAGTAATTTTAGTGATACATCCATTTCAGTTTAAGTTGTTCGGGTTGACATGAGCAGCATTTTTATGTTTTTATTCATTTATAACTGCTTTCCACTATTTACAAAGCAATTGGAAACTAGAAATAAATATATATTTAAACTACTACTACTAGTTGTAATCAATTTAAAAGATATATATAAAAATATATTGAACAATTTCTCAAAATCATACATAAAGACTTAGCATGACTGTTAATGTTTAATTAGATTGCATATTTTAAGAACTTATGCTTTTGTTCATTTGTTTGTTTTTGTTTTTTGTTTTATTGATTTAGAGTCTCCCTCTGTCACCCAGGGTGGAGGGCAGTGGCATACTCACTGCCACCACAGTTTGACCTGCTGGGCTAGGTAATCCTTCCACCTCAGCATTCTAAGTAGCTGGGACCACAGACACGCACAATCACGTCCAGCCAATGTTTTTAAATTTATTGTAGAGAACTTGTCCAGTTAATTTTTTAAAATTTATTGTAGAGATGAGGTCTTGCCAAGTTGTCCGGGGTGGTCTTGAATCCCTGGACTCAGGCAATCCTCTCGCCTCCATCTCCCCAAGTGCTGGGATTATAGGAGTGAGTCACCACACCTGGGTAAGAACTTATGCTTTTGTATTTAAGTATACAGCTATATTTCATCTGATTATTTCTAAGTATTTACAATCAAATTCGTCATCAGCTATTTGATTTTGAGAACTTGTAGATCCTGGCTACATTATTTTAAAGTGCCTTGAATTATTTGTAAGAGCTTACTTAAATATTGAGATATTCACAGTGCTTCTCTGTGGTTCCTTTCAACCTGAGGTATGTATTCCTTTCCAAGCCGGAAGTCACCTTAAAAAACCACACTTCCACACACCTACATATCCATCACATATTACCAGTTATATCTTCAGAGAACCTTCTAATTCTACTTATCCTTTTTACCCCAGAACATTGCATTGTCACTGTTTTTGGTCTTGCCTTTATTATTGCTTGGTTCTGTTATAGCCATAGACAGCTATAAATTTTTCTTGTATACATTTTCTACCCATCCCAATAATGTGTAGCAGTGTTCCCCTGACACAATATTTTAAAATATTTTTTAAATTAATTTTCATTGGATCTAAGATAAATCTTAGGTCATCATGACACAGAGGAACAGAGACATTTATCATGGGCACTCCTGATTTCCCCTCTTCTGCTATCTCATTCTTCCACATACAACTTCTCTCCGGAGCTTGAAACTATTTGTAGCTCCCAATCTTGAGAGAATCTCTGGGTTTTTGATATATGTATTTCCTCTTGTTTCCTCTGTTTGTACCACTCTTGTCTCTGTCTTTTCCAAGTTAATTTTTATAGGATTTCTACTACTCCGTGTGACCTCTGCTGCAGAGTTAAGTCATTCTCCTTTCTGGTCCTTGAGCATTGAGGGCATTCTTCTTCAGTTACATGGATTATTGACATATTTGTTTATTAGTCCAACTACCTAACCATCTTCTTTCCATGTGTGACTCAATTGCAAAAACTGTATATTCTCTTGACACCTCTCCAATATTTAGATACAACTATTTCTTAAATCTTTTTTAAAGAATCATATCTTTGTTGATTTTTTCAAGAAATTAACAAGCCAAATGATAAACTTACTTAACAAAAAAATCTGTGGAATTGGGCATCTGAATTCTTTAGATTTGAAACAAACACCTCAAGTAATTTTTATAGCCACTGAAATTAAAGAACCACTGCCCCAAATGAATACTTGTTAAATGAATGTGTCTGCTCCAGTCTATTTAGACGTGCATTTCAACTTACTTCTGTGTTTGATTTAGTCTGCATCGTAGATTTTCTACATCTATTTTTTTAAAAAATAGCCTTTTAAGCCTACATATTGGGTTTAAAACTCAACAGCTTCAGAACTCAATATAGTAGAGGGATGTTCTGGAGATGATGACTGCAATTGCAAAACTAATGTTGACTGCTTCGTAAAGAAGAGATTTCATGCCAAGCACTAATAAATATATCTAACCAGTTAGAGGGCTTCTTTGACTGAGGCTTCTTCAATTGATTTTAAGTTATTAAGTGCTAAGAAAGTATTGTATGTGATTAGTTTAGTGCAAGGCCTCATTTTGACTGTTTTGAATTATTACTAGACCATTCCCAGGTGTGTGACCCATGTCAATTCCTTTAGTGCCACCGTATCAAGTTTATTTCCTTAGAATTTTTTACGAAAATTGAAGTAAAATGAAGCTATTTATGAATATCAGTTGAAACATTTCAGTTCCCTCTCACTCTTTCCTCCATATACTCCCATTCCCCCGAGAAGTAAATGAAATAATTTTTATAACTGTGGTGTAATTTTATGACAGAAATCCAAGATAGTTAATCATGATAAAAATAAAATGAAACATTTGACATAAGAACGAACTCTTGTTAATCATTAAGGATGTGTCTTAATGTTAAAGCAGATTATGACCAGGCATGTAGAAATGATCTATCTTTTCTCTTTCCCTTGGGGTTTCTAAAGAAGTCACATACAAAACAGGAAATAAAACAGGAGTCTGTGACAAGCTGCAGTTAAAGTTAAGAGTTCTTGAAAAGTTTGAGCTGGAACAGGAGAGTTATAACCTGTAGGTATATTTAATTCTCCTTTTCTAAAGTTTAGTGTAACTGTGGTCAGTTGTATTGGTGGTGATTCAGAGATGGCCATGTCTCAAGTTATTCTCTCACCAACATGAGACTGGAAGAGAAAGAAGAGATAATTTCTTGAGGGTATGAATTGGTGTTTTGGAGAGGCTATATCAAGTTATTAGCTATGTCTGCCCAGCCACATAGATCTAGGGAGATAAGGAAAGAAAATTTAGAGAATCCCATGGTGGAAGTAGGGAATGGAAGAATTCAGGAAGAGAGAAAATAGAGAACAGGCATGGATTCTTTTATTTTAAGGAACCTAGTAGAAATCATGACTCAATTAATGTTTAATATTTGTAACTCTGATGAACATCTATCTTCTCCCTTGAGGAAGAATACACAAAGAGGTTAAGTGGTAGCATGCACAAAACCAGAAAAGTTCCCTAATCCTATATCTTCTATATTTTCTGCTTTCTCTTCTTCCTCTAATTTTTATTTTCCCTTTACCCTTTAAACTTAGTATTCAAGGCTACATGAAAAATAAATGAAGTTTCTATTTTTCCTCTATAAAGAGGAAAATAGAAACTGTAGGGAAAACTGGCTTTCTTTTATTTAAATAATATTATTCAAATATTAACAAAGTTTCTTTACAGTCTACAGAACCCTCTAAGGAAACCAGACCTGTGCCCCTAAATCCATGTAAGAAACTCACTGTGATTGTATTTTTCATCTCAAATCATGCATAATCACAACTGTCCAAGCTGACTCTCTAAAGATTACACAATGAATTCTATATGAGAACATGATTCAAGTAACAATGATATGTACATTGCAGTTGAACAATAGGAAGTTCTACAATATCTAATAACCCTAAGATATATTAAAATCCAGGTAAGAACTTTCTTTTTCCTCTCTCTTTCATGGTGTCCCAAAGAAATCAAAGTCCTCAACTATAATCTTAAAATAGATTAATTATCCTTAAGAAACTTAGCATTACCCCACATTTATATAGCCCAGAAAGGCAGTATAGCAAATGGGATAGAGTGGGGTCTCTTTTGTAAGTCACTTTGCCACTCTGTAAAACAAAGATCATACTTTAGTGAGAATGTAATGACTTAGTACCTGTGAAGGGTTACAGCAGTACTTAAGCGTTGGCTAGTATTACACCTCCTTCTAAATAATCAAATTAACAAATACTGTACTTTTTCTCACCTTTTGTGATACAAGAGGGAAGAAAACTGAAGTGGAACCAGCACTGGAAGAGAATAGAAGCTATTTACCACTCACAACTGAGATATCATTGATTCCAAGCCCTTTTTATTGTTAATATAAAGGTAATGAAATTAGTAATAACATACCAAGTTGGTCAGTTTTATTTTGAGATCTATCTATCTATCTATCATCATTACTATCTATCTATTATCTATCTAAACACAAAAAAATTTTACTCTCTTTTTTATGGAAAAAAAAAAAAGAGGACCTAAAGGAAGAAGCCGTGAAATAAGAATTATACATATGGACTTCCCAGTTACATTCCTAATAGAACAAACCAGATAATGAGAATTTTAAAATTCAGGCTGCAGAGATTAATAAAGATACTTGAAAAAATATTTTGATTTTTTAAAGGGAGGCTTTGCTCTGTCACCCAGGCTGGAATGCAGTGGCATGATCACAGTTCAATGCAGCCTTGAACTCCTGGGCTCAGGTGATCCTCCCATTTCAGCCTCCCAAGTAGCTGGGACTATAGGCACAAGTCGCCACACCCAGCTAATTTTTTGACGTCTTGTAGAGACAAGGTCTCACTATGCTGCTTAGGTTGGTCTTGGACTCTTTGGGATTACAGGCATAAGCCACTACGTCTGGTTTGATTTTTTAAAACAGTATAATCAGTATGTTGCAGATACAAAACTGAAAATTATTTTCTCCTAAGGTTTGAGTTATTGTTGTTGTAGGCAAAAGAATAATTTAAGATGAGGCTAGGGAAGATGCTATATCTATTATGAGCACTAATTTCATCACTTATATAAAGGGCTGACCTCTACTAGGAACCAGTTATGCAAAGGCCTTGCCAGGCATCTCCTGGAATCTGCAGTTGGACGACAGCACTAGACAGGAGGTCAGAATTTGATAAGTTATCCACATCACAGCAACTTATTCAAATACACCATCTCACCAACAGTGACAAAGAAGTTAATGCCACCTTCTGTGTATTATGGCACATGTCCTACTTTACAGCCCCTCGAGAGTGGATATGAAATTAATTAAAGAATGATTAAAAAAAAGGAACATTTTCATAATTCGCTTTCTCTCTTTTGCATCTTTCTCCTGTTTTCCCATATGGTTCACGCATCTAACCTGCTCTCTAAATAAACAATGGCTTCTCTGCTTCTTTTATAAAAAGGGAAATGTTTAATAAATAAACTGCACTAATACAATACTAAAATTCCCCTATTCAACATTTGTTGCTAAAACCTTTATGTGTGGAAACAGTGAACTAAGTTCAACAACGTGAGGAATGTTTGTCAACAACATTAAACTACAGCCAGGGTCCACTATAATATGACATATGGGTTTCAAAAAACCACTGTGCTCTGTAATTCTGTGCAATAAAATCCACAGATCTTGTGGGGAAGTGAAGTTAAGGGCATAACACTCAAAAACTTTGCCAATGACATATTACAAAACTAACAAGCATAAAAAACTGATAAAAATATGGTGCAGTCTGATACATGTTGAATGGTTAAGGAATATAGCGATGGCAAATATCCTTGCTAGTGGAAGTGGACATTAAAATGGTTCAAGCTTGTGAGTTATTATAAAGAAGGATTGCTGAAACTGGACATAAGATGTATGACTTATAATACACGATGAATGAAGTTAATCAAGAGATGTTTGAAATGTCATTGTTTTCTACTGAGTTCTAGTTAGGAGGTGTAGTTTTCTGCATGCACCTAGTGTTCTGAGCACAATCGCACATAAGCAAGAATATTTATATCTTTACATATGTAAATATATCTATGTCCTTATAGATCTACTTGCTTGTATCATATAGAGAATAGAGATACACACACACACACACACACACACACACACACACACACACACAGATATATAGCTTTGGAACAAATTTGCATTTTTAAAACAAGTGCTATAGTAGAACAGACTATTTTTGGAATTATTGAAGCATTGGAGAAATGGATGAAAATGTGAATCTTCTCTCATAAATATCCCCGTGCAGACACATACATTCATGCACATTGTATATATAACGAGGTTACCATTCTCTATGATTTCTGCCACTGGTGACATGTTCAAAAATTTATTTTGCAGTACTAGGTGATGTAGCCCCTCCACTTAAATTTTCTACTAGTTTTAATTTATAGTTTGGAAACTGTCAAATGACAAACACTTATTGGATTGGTCAATGGAATTTCAAGTTCATTCTCAAACATATGTTCATAATTTTGTGCACCTGTGTGATTTCTCAAAGCCTAAGTTGCTATTTACATAACTTTTCTATATAGGCAGAGAGGAGTGGCAGATTTCACCAAATAGGGGTTACAGAAGCAGCCAGAGTATTCTTGAAGGAGAAAAATTGCATTTGTTGGGGAAGTGCATATAACCAACACATCACGATTGTATACTATCCATGTTTAAAGTGTCTTGTTATGGCTAAAGTCCAAATTCTGACTCTTGTTTATATCAATAAAATGAAAGAGAAAAACAGTGAGGTTGATATTCAAGCTTAATGAAGCAAAAAAGGTATAAGTTTATGTTGGAACTAGATCAAATTGTGCCCCACAAAGGACTAATTATTACAAATTGTTAATGGTCCTAAGTCAGTCATAAGACTAATCTTACTTTTTTATTCTCAATATTCTGTACAAGTTGTATCTTTTTTGTTGAACATATTCAACTAATACTGTCATTGTTCAGATCAGTGTAAAGCAGTGGTTCTCTACCAGGAGTAATTTTGGACTCCAGGGAAGATTTGGCAATTATGAGGAGGGATGTGTAGCTAGTATCTAGTGAGAAGAAATTAGAGATGCCATTATCAACCTACTATACATAGGAAAATTCCCTACAGAAAATTATATCACCCAAAATGTCAGTAGTGCCAAAACTGGGAAAACATGATGTAGAAAAAAAGAACCATTATATTTATTTTAATGAAAAAGATAAATGAGCTATTACATGTTGAGTAAAACACTTGATTAGAAAATTGGCCTTTGCTGCCTATACACAGATTATACTATGATGATGTTTTGAAAGTTCTAACATTATATAATGTTTTGAACATTCTAACATTTTTGAATTTTGGAAGTTCTAAAGTTATATAGTATATCAGTTCCCAACCTTGTCCCAGAAGAACTCAGAATATGTCCCATATTCGTTTTCTTTATGATTACTTATCATTTTGCAAAATAAATTCATGATAATACTAATAACATCAGACCTAACCTTCACCGACTGTTTACCATGTGCCAGACACTGTTTTGAATATTTTTGCAGGTTTCATTTCATTTAATTCTCACAACACCCATGGGATGGATACTATTTTTATCGCTGGTTTACAGATGAGAAAATTGAGAGGTTAAATACCCAATTCACACAGTTTGCAGTGTTAGAGCTAGGAAATGGGAAGTGGAAAACGACTTACTTATGAAACCATTTTATAGATCTTGAAATTAAAGGACCCCACAATCATCATCATAACTGTGCCAAATGGTATTTTGTCTGGGACTGCGAAAATGCACATTGAGATCCTGAGTATGTTAAACTGACTTGCAAATGTGCTTCATCGATGCTTGGGAAATCAGTACATTCTGCTCTGTGACACTTTCAAACTCGTGTTGCATAGAGATTCAGACATTACTTGAAGATTAAACAGAAGACACGGTGAAAAGGATGAAGAAATAAAAAAGACTGGAAAAAGGAAAGAAAAAAGAGTAAAAAAACATGTTGAACATTTGATATATGTATAGTGGAAGAGAGTCATGCCAGCTTTCAGGACTGAGAAGGAAATGGTTTCCCAGAGACTGAGAAAATGATGAAAACTGATCCATGCTAGATACCAAACATTCTTCTAAATGTAGTATATACGTCCATTTACATAATTCTTACAGTAGACGTGGGAGGTAACTATACCCATTGCTCTGTTTTATGAAAAAAGAAACCAAGGCAAAAAGAGACTGAATCGCTTCTCCAGGCCATGTGGATAACAAGTAACTAAGACAGCACTTGAACCTCGGCACTAAGTTGCTAGCACCCGTGTCCTTAATCATACACAACTGTCAACAGAAGATGTTTGAGATTCCAAACCAAAAAAATATATATATAGTGTCTAAAATGTCTGGATAATGTTTCTAAGCATAAATCAGTTAAGAATTTGTCCTGTTTTTCTGATCATCAGGGTGTCTGTGGGCCCAAGTGTGTTTGTGTGTGTGTGTGTGTGTGTGTGTGTGTGTGTGTGTGTGTGTGTGTGAGAGAGAGAGAGAGAGAGAGAGAGAGAGAGAGAGAGAGAGAGAGAGAGGAGAAAAAGAGAGCAGATGCATATGGGCTGCATTTTAATGTACTTAAAGCTCACTTACAATAGGGTAATGGAGGAACATGACATGAGGATGTTTGAAACTGATTAGGTTTCTGATATCTTCCAGCCAATAGAAAGCTGGGGGTTGGAAGAAATTGTTGAAGCTTTCTTCAACAATTCTTATAGTAGACATTCCTTCCTTCCATTTCCTTCTCTTGTTCAATAACCTGTGAATTTAATAAATGCTCATGAGTCCAGCAATTATCATGTTTGGCTGAGAGCAATATTAAAATATTTTTACATTTTTCTTTTTAAGTTGATGTTCTTCATATTACAAAAGCAATATATGATTATAATGTGAAGTGAAATAATAAACACAAGAATATATGTATGCAAGGGAACCACACCACATGCCTCTACCATGTCTCCTAGCATTTGCTCTGCCCATCCTGGACATAATCAGTTTTTTCAGCGTGTAGTGTGTCTTTCCACATTGTTCTTTCATAAAAATAACATGTAGGAAACATCTTAAGTCTTAAAAGTAATGACTATATCATTACAAAGAGAAGTTTAACTTCACAAAGTATGAATTGTAGCTGTAAATATAAAGGTTACTTTCATTGAGTGAATAATCTGGAAAATGTGTGACTATGTGACTTCTTCTGTGTGTACGAACATGATCTACACTTTTTATAGGTGGACAATATGTTCATGTATCCATGAGCACCTAGCTCTGACATCAATGTTGTTAGAGTGATTGAGTGTTATAGTAAAAATAAATAACTTTAATTTTTAATTATTGTCTTCTTAGGAGTCCACAAATTTTGCTATCCCAGCCTTCTTGTAGAGGCATACATTAAGTTCTGATTTACCCGTTTAAATGACCTCCACAGGCATCTCTGCCCTTAATTTAATTACTTTGTTTAAAGCTCATATGGGGTGACTAAAGTGTGATCAGTCTTCCCTATGCCTGTGTCTTTCTTCAAGCTTCCTTCTTTCCAGCTGTATATTACTCTTTTTATTTTTATTAGGATTAAATCTAAGTAAGAGTCTAGTTGTTGCTGCTGTGTGGTTGCCTGATATTACTATGGCTATGAATCAGTTTTGTGAAAACATTTAATTTAGAAATTAATAAATCTACAATTTCAAATCAAATGTCTGTCTTCGAAAAACCATTGTATTTTATATAAAGTACTATGAAACTGTGCTGTGGCACTGAAAAATGTGTACATTATATTACATGTTTTTCTTCCAGGGACCTCAGAATGTTCCACATGCTATGTTTTATCATCCCAGTAACTCATTTAGCTAGTGACCGTAATTATAATAGTAATAAATAGCTAGTGTTTATTGAGTATCAGACATTGATTAAGGAAGTAAAACTTATTAAAGCTCAAGTATATGTTGCTGTTGGGACAAAAATTTAACTTAAAATATCTATTTTAGTAAAACTATGACTACCTACCCACCCATCTGTATTTTCAAAGTATGCTAAAATAATAAAATAATAACTATATAGGTGTTATATCTTCCATGGCACCATTGCATTTTGCTTGAACAGCTAGTATGAAAACATCTAATAGACAAATCTCCGTCTGATCTTTTATATGCTCAAGTTTGATCAGTTCATTTTTACTTTCCTTTTGAAACCTTTCTTAGAATAAAAAACAAACAGCATAGCCTACAAATCCTGACTGTATTGGCTCCAACCTAGTTTTCCAGCCCCCCTTACACAATGTTCCATGTTCTCTTTTTACTTGAGCTACACTGCCATTCTTGGAGACCCTTTTATCAACCACAACCTCTCATGACACAAGGATTTTGAGCATGTTGCTATTTCTACTACTACTACTAATAATAGTAATAAAATAAATTATCTCTTTGTGAAGTTAAACCCCTTTGGCTCAATCAGACCTCCACCCAAGTGCCACTATTTCGTGACTATCTTCCAGCTAATATAGATCTCAAAATATGGTGATCTCTGTACATCATTTTAGCAGCAAGCCGTGAGCAAGGAGAGTGACTTTCTTTGCTCACCACTGAATTCCCAGATTCTCATAGGGCCTGGAACAGAAATAGTATCAACAAATATATTTGCTATATTGATCATGTATATTTGATGTGAGGGGTTTTAAATAAGTTTAACACATACTCACACTTTGTCATACCTTCAGCCAAAATTGACAGGAGAAGGGCTTGACACACACGCAGCTTTGAGGAAAGTCAAGTGGAAAGTGATAATGTAATCACCATACTAGTTGGTAGGTAATATCAATCATAAATTCTTGTCGCTGGAAAAAAGAGCAGTTTCTTATTTTGTTTTATAAAATTTCTTCTTGCTTCCCTCCAAATACATGAACTACTCTGTTTTAGAAAATCTGAAATGTAATCCATTTTAAGACTCATAGTTTCATTTACTCCTCAGAGGGAAAATATTTATTTGTGATTTAAGATTCTGTATATTTCACTAATAAAATAATGTTTCTATACACATTTATACGACGACATGCACATTGACCAAAGGAAAACAGGTCAAATAAATTGGTCTAGGTATTTCTAAAATCTTTTCACATTTAACACCTTATTCTTGGGTAACAGATTTCATCCCGGAATTCTCCATAACTATTTGTTGCACGTTATATAGTTCTCTAGAACATTGAGAGCATTGTGGGGTTTCTGAAGAGAATATTCCACTGCTGTCTATGTTTTGTTTACTTGTCTGCATGTACCATCTTGTTTTGATTTCCCAAGCTGATGACTTCTATTCTGCAAGCTTTCTTGTTGATACTCTATTGTTTTTAGCAGAAAATTCAATAGAGGATTTCTAGACAATAATCAGTACTCATGTACCTACCTCAAATGGTCCTTAAATGGTTTTTTGACTAAAGAAAATGTAAAGTCGCAGCTGTACAGATAAACCAACAGAAATAACTAGTTTATACTTATTCAAGCAAGGAAAATTGTCTGACTTTCCTTTAGGTTAAAAACAAATATAAGATATGAAAAAAATGTGCTTTTAAGTTTCATTGAAATAAGATATTTAGTGATTCTATATATCAACCATGTGCCTATAATTGTGATAAATATTTAAAATGCATATTTCTTTAATTATTTTTCTCAACTCAGGTCAGATAAGCTTATTATCTCCATTTTACTAATGAGAGGAAATGCTTGGAAAGAGAAATTCATTGACTTGCTCAAAATAAAATAGCTAGTAAAAGAGTTGACATGCAAGGCCACATCTATAAACATGAAACAGCAAACATATGAACTTATTAGGTGATAATAAGCATTAAATGAATGCAATACCTGTAAATAGTAAGTACTCAATAAATATTAACCATTGTGCATCGTTCATTTGTTGAGAAGTATTTTTTGAGCAGCAACATGGCATTGACTATTATTCTAGGCATTGGACATGCATCATGAGAAATATTTAATATTTTTGTCTTTACAGAACAACTCTTTGTTCTCCTAAGCATTTATTCTAATGGATTGTTAATAAAGATGCAGCTTTTTAATTCTAAAGATTTAGTTTAAGGAAATTACACCAGACCATCTTCAATTCAAGGTGCAATAGGGATGTGTAAGCATTAAACAGACATTCCACAAATTTATTAAAGTACACTAATTTATTAACAAAGTCAAATTTGTTAGGCAGACTATTTCAATAGATTTAGTTCATTGTGAGAATAATTCTTATAAGAATAAAAAAGTGTGAATAACTCCAAAATGTGAAATTGCACAATAACAAAATTTCATCATTGAATTCTGGAGAGTATGTTAAAATGTATTTATGAAATTTTCAATTAAAATAGTTTCATTTAAAGATTATATTCATTTCCACATAATCAAATCTATGTGGCTGAAAAAGTAAATGCATGTAAATTTTTCTAGAACATTTGAATTTACTAGGACCTACTTATCTAAAGAAAATTTCTTTATGAGCATAGTTAGGTATTTTTAAAATAATGCATAATATAAAGCACCATAGCTATTAAACATTAATTGGATGTGCACTACCTTTTAAAGAATCTCTTACAAGTTCATTAATTCACAGTTACCGAATTTGTACTGATTTGGAAACTTCAAGACCGAAGTTGCTGGGATTTCACTGATTTGGCATGAACATTCTGACAGATCAGTGTCCAAAATAAGAATATTTTCACAGCAAACATTTAATTGTCTAGAAACACTAGAAGATAAATGTATTTCTGGTTTTTATCCCCAGTAGACTTCACTTCCATGTTATGTTATTCTTATACATGGTTTTTAATATCTTATTTGGCCTATTTGTAGAATATTCAACTTCACCCATCTTTTCTTTGGCGCTACTGTATTACTTTAATTACTGTACTACAAAATAATATTTTATTATTGATAGAACATAAATCACTATGATGATATTGCCTTCCACTTAGTTTTTTTCTGAGTATTAAGTGAAATTATGTATGTAAAATAGTATAGGACTGGCTTTTGGATAGTATAGAGTAGTGTCACCTATTATTGTCCACTTTATTTTTTTGCTGTTTCAAGAAAGTTCATGTTTCTTAGCATACTAACACTGTTAACTTCCAAACAGAATCCTGTTTTGATTCTGAGTGTTATTGCATTACATTTAAAGATTAATTTTCAGAAAATAGGAATCCTTAGAATAATATGTTTTCTCACTGAATAGATTTTTTTTTTTTTTTTTTTTTGAGATGGAGTCTCACTCTGTCGCCCAGACTGGAGTGCAGTGGCCGCTTCCGGCCACCGCAGCCTCGTCTGCTGGGCTCCTGTGATCCTTCCACCTCAGCCTTCCGAGGAGCCGGAATTACAGGCATGTGCTACCACGCCCAGCTGATTTTTTGATTTATTGTAGAGATGAGGTCTCACTGCCCAGGCGGGTCTCGAACCCGCGGGCTCAGGCAATCCACTCACCTCAGCCTCCCAAAGGTGCGGGATTACAGGCTGAGCCACCGAGCCCGGCTGAATAGATTTTTAAAACAATGTCTTCTTCAAAGGTGGTTATGTTTTTCTAAGCTTCTTAACTAAATATTTTAAGTTTTTCTTGTTAGAAAACAGAAAAAAAATCTTAAAACTATGAAATGTACATATTAGACTTTATTTGGCCATATTTGGCTTTATTCTATAATGTACAAATATGACGGAGGAGGAGAAAATGATGAACAAGAAAAAGAAAGGGAAAAAGAAAAAAATATGAGAGTTTATAATGCTAAATTGTCATATTTAAAATAGCACTGCTACGAGCTTTCAGTGAGAAATTTTCTCATTTAATTTTTACAACATTCTGAGTTTGTTTCTGGTTTTAGTCTCTTTTTACAGGTAGAGAATCTTAGGCTTAAAAGAGTAACTTCAGTTTCACATCACTTCAGCATAAATCTGAAGATCAGTAGGTTCATTCTGCTCTTCCTTAGCTATTTATTTACAAAGAGCCTCTAAGTGTGGTTTTGAGGTATTCTTTGTATTAACTTGCAATAATATTCTCTAACTCCTAACTGGCAGAATATCTTGGTTACTTCTGTTGTTAAATACTAGTTCTATTGCAGTATGCTCACATAGGCAGGGCCTATATATTTTATTCCTTTCAGAAAGTTTTAAAATTTAATCTGTACTATAAATGAGCTTTCTTTTGGTAAAATGTGCCATGCTTCCCAAAATGAAGCGATGTTTTCTATTTAAAAGCATCACAGTTGGATATGTATTTGCATATACCTATGCTAATAATTAGCTTTTTTTCTGAAAGATTTCTTTAATTCATATTTTTCTAAGTATTATTAAGAATGAGAGCCAGACGTGATGGCGCACGGCTGTAATCCCAGCACTTTGGGAGGCAGAGGCGAGAGGATTGCCTGAGTTCAGGAGTTCGAGACTAGCCTGGGCAACGTGGAGAGACCTCGTCTCTACAATAAATTAAAAAATTAGCCAGGCGTGGTGGCGCACTCTTGTAGTTGCCGCTACTTGGAAGGTTGAGGTGGAATAATAGCCTGAGCCCAGCAGGTCGAGGCTGCAGTGGTCATGAGTGTGCCTCTGCACTCCAGACAGGATGACAGAGTGAGACTCTGACTTAAAAAAAAAAAAGAAAGCAGCTTTTAGATTTCAACCTATTTGAGACACGATGTCAATGTTATTTCTACCCTTCCCGCAAAATAAGCTATTGTTAAAGTGTCAAAGTTGAATTTTAAATCCATGTTACTACTGAATTAATTTCTATATTATAAAAATTTATATTTTTTTACATTATTATTCAATAACATTACTTGATTTACCATTCTACTGAAATATATAAATTTTGGTCATTTTATGGGTTGTATATGTGTTTCATTTATTTTGTAAATAAGTAAGAATATATTCAATTCAATTTGGTAATAAGACTTTAATTAAAAAATAGTGCAAGATGCCATTTATACAATAATCACAATACCAGTTACAAGATTATTAAACTCCATAACAACTTTGAAATAATCTTGCTAAACATATAGAAAAGATATAGTGTATACTGCTAATTATTTATAATCATCCTTACCCATGTCCCCTCCCCTTCCATGTGGACAAAACAAAGAGAAAATGGTATATTATAAATGCTCCATAAAAACGTATTATTTTCATTATTTTCAGGAGAGAAAAAATATTCAAAAAGAGATTGAGATGATATTAAACAACTCGAAGAAACAAAAACATCTAAAATAGATCTTTAATAAATATTCTGATCTTATGTTCTATATCAAACAATTTAATTAATTTTAAAAATGTGCCTATATTTTTTAATCACTTTGATAACTTTTGTAAATGTAATGTTAATTTTTACATTTATCTAGTGAGTTAAATGTTTCTACTAAGAAGTATACTTTTTTGCCCAATTCAATGAGCTTTCATTCTTTTTTATAAAAAGGTTATGCCCAATTTCCTCAAAGCAAGTTGGTTATTTTTTAAATATATTTCATTTCAAATATAGGGTATTAATAGCTCTAATACCATGGCTTAAAAAAGTCTGTGAGGTGTTGGTGGGAGTGTAAACTAGTGCAACCTCTGTGGAAAGCAGTGTGGTGATTCCTAAAAGCTCTAAACATCAACCTCCCATATGACCCTGCAATCCCCCTACTGGGAATATACCCTGAAGAACTCAAATCACTCTATAAAAAAGATACCTGCACGCGAATGTTTATTGCAGCATTGTTCACAATAGCAAGAACCTGGAACCAACCACGCTGTCCATCAAAAGAGGACTGGATTAAAAAAATGTGGTACATATACACGATGGAATACTATGCAGTCATAAAAAAGAACAAAATCATGAATTTTGCAGCAACCTGGATGGAGCTAGAGTCTATAATACTGAGTGACCTCTCACAGAAACAAAGATCTGAGTACC